>NW_019272072.1:74752-94116 GCF_002738345.1 Cucurbita maxima
CTTCCTCAATCTAATAAGCTTGTAACACATGAAATAATAGTTGAACCGAGCCTATCCAATTTTGTAGATGAAGAATGAATGCTTGTTGAATCTTCTTAGCCTTGGATCGTGTAATAGGTATGGTTGGAACATTTGGAACACCGTGGTTCTTATCATCTTCCTCCTCTTCAAAAGGATTCGTCATCGAATCAGAAAATCATCACCTACATCAATAGGACTCGAGTCAGCAACATTGAAAGTAGGATGTGCTGAAATTCTCATGGAAGATCATTTTATATGCATTGTTATTAATTCTTTAAAGAACTTGATAAGGGTCATCCCTCTTGGATGTAACTTTGTCTTCCTTTGAGATGAGAATCACTCCTTGCGAAAATGTATCCAAACCCAGTTACTAGGTTGAAAAATGATTTCATTCCGAAGCAACATTGAAATTTTGTTTCTCAATTGTCTCACTCCCATCTTTATGCAATGTTTTGATCTCATTTGCATTACTTGTGGCTGCTTTACTCACAAAACTATTAGATGATAGAAAGCAAATCAAGACACGTAAGTGGATTAAATCCATAAACAACTTCAAAAAGAGAACAATGAGTGACATACATTCGTCCCAAGACTTAATATTCTTACAAATAATAGCCGTAAGCAATGCTCGTAATGTTATATTAACCAGCTCATTAATCTAAAGATGACATGCAGTTGAAAACAATAATTTGTTACCAAATTTATGACTTATAATTCTTATAAATAATAGCTCTAACCAATAACGACCTCAGATGACATGCCGTTGAAAAGAATAATTTAGTACCCAATTTATCTACCATACTTTCCAAAACTGACTTAAAAATTTAATATCCCTATCTTTTTTTGTGTGCAGCAAACATTGGCAACAATGACTAAAAAATTTTATAAACATCGTGCTTCATGGCAAAAGTCATATGGATAGCATTTTCTCCCATGTCTTGGTTTCGCTAACTAAAGTTTTCCAACAACTCCCAAACTTCATTACCTTATATAACCTCTTGGGATAAGGATTCATATAAAATTTTATAAAATAAGATCTACTGATGAATTTCATAGCATTTGAAGGTCATCTAGGTCATGAGCTGAAGGTAAATTTCCTTAGGGGCATTATGGTCATTTTACACCGTTTATTGGTTTACCTACTTATCCTTATCCAATGACCACCAAATTTCATATCCATCCTCAATATACTATAATATGCTCAGTATTAAAATTTGATGGGCAGCGGAGCTCATATAGTGGGTTATTTTAACGTTACTTAAATCTCGAGCTATTTGATCGGTTCAGGGTCTTAACTCAGGGTTCTTTAGGTTTTTTTTTTCATATATCCTTAACTCATACTTGGTTTAGGTTTCATATGAAAATCCAAGCCATTTCTACAAGTATTTCTTAACAAAGTGTCCAAGGTGGCTACTTGCCTCGTCGCTGACGTTTGGGACCTCTATTCTTGAGCTTCCAGTATCTGAATTACTTCAAATTTCCTTCCACGTACTCCTTATTGTGTCTAGTTTATGAAACCATAATGTTTTTATGAGAATCGGTCTGGAATAGGGTTAAAATTGAGAAAACCCAAGAAAAGGACAAATTTTGAGTTGACTTGGATAGTTTAGTTGAACTGGCCATATCATCGTTTTCGTCCTCTAAACAGGAAGAAGATGCGCATTTTTCACATCGTCGCCATTTGAAACTCGGTCTGTACAGCCACATTTACAGCATTTCTCTCCTTGATTTCTTTGTGAAACTTAAAGATGAGTGTTACAAGGAAGGGTTAGGGATTGATTTCATACCTTCTCGTAGATCGTAACCTAAGACATTCGCTTCCAAAGTTCATCCAAAATTTGATTTATCGCTGGAGAAAAGACAAAGGATTTTTCTATTTGGTAGCCGATTCTAGGGGTTTCAAGGCCCTATTTCTTTATTGAACCTCTTTCATATCCTTTCTTTAGGCTAAAGGAATTTGTTTAGAGGAATGTCTTTGAGTCTAGGACCTTAATTTCTAGAAATCGAACTCAGGATGCAACTCACTCAAAACGCCAGATTTTCGATCTCTTGGGTAGCTTGTTCTACGACGTTTCAGCTCTCAATTCCTTCATCAAGTTTACTCAACTTCTTCCTCTGAAGCTAGAGGAATCCTTAATTTGAAGGAAAAGAGATCGTAGATAGGAATTTGACTCTTATCCCCAATTTAATTTCGAAACTTATTTCCTTCAATTCGGCACGCTCTCGAGGTTATTTTTCTTCGTGGTCTTCTATGGAAGCATTCCTTGGAGGTGCTTAAACTGATTGGAATCATTCTTGCTCGACGAGTCATCATGTATCCTCGAATTTGATTTTCAAGTTTTTCTTGAAGTTCTTCAATGGCGGATTGAATTGAGGGAATGGTTTCTTGGCACTTTCAACACTCTATTCCTTCATAGAACTTGTGGGTAATCTTGTTGAGAAATTGTAGGAATATGTTTGAAGAGAAATGGGGGAGAATTTCACTCGAATTTGGAAGAAATCTAAGAGTAGGAGACCCATAATCTAAACGCTCATTGCCTTCGATTGGGGGATCGACCTTTCTCTATTCTTATTCCGTATTGTTGCTCCTACTTCAGTCTATATAGGAGATGCTTAAACCAAAATTGAGAGCTCCACAATCTTCGTTATTTAGATGTTCGAAGAGAAATGGTGAAGGATTGCTCTTGAATTTGGAAGAAATCTTAGAGTATGAGACCCATAATCTAAACGCTTATTGCATTCGATTGAGAGATCAACCTTTCTCGATTCTTATTTCGTATTGGTTCTCCTACTTCAGACTTTATGGGAGGAGCTTAAACCGACATTGAGAGCAATAAAATCTTCGTTATTTGAGATCGAACTCCTTGGATAGTTTTTCGGAGATATCAACTCCGATCATAGCCTTACCGACCTTGGCTTTGAATACTAGTCGTTGGATGTGATGATCCGTGCGTGTTCATTGAGATCATATCAAATTTTGGGGGAGATCCAACGGTTGAGATTTGAGTTTGAAGGATTTTGCTCGGATGGTCACGGTAGATGCTCTGATTCTAATAGGAGTGACATTTCTCTAATTATCCATTCTTTCAAGGGTAGTTTGGTAATTTTCCACTTTTCGAATATTTTATTATTATTTTTCTCGAAACATCCATAATATTTCTACAAATTCCTCATTGTTTTTTGTTCATTTCCCCCTTATTTTTGAATCTTGAGATTCCTTCTACATAAGAAATTACAAATCCGGAAAGATTTTTTATAATTGATAAAATGACTTTTTTGCCCTTTTCATTTACTTCTTTCTTTCCAATCCTTGAAATCACTTGTTAGAGTACTCAATTGACTAAGTCCCTTGTTCTTGCTTAAAACTTTAATTTTTTTCCTTTCTATCGTTTGGGTCTTTCATGAGTGGCTTATTATTATGGGAGCTAATTTTCTTCATGTTTGGGGTGTTACATATACACAATCGTTACAAACACAAAATAAGAAGCAGACTCAAAAGAAGAACTTATGGGCAAATAATGGTTACTTATGGGTATGGATCCTAGCAACTTATTTAGCACGTTATTCACATAGTTCTATGTACTTGATACATGGATTATTGATGAACTTAGGTTTATACATAATGTCTTGGGTTAGGCTTTAAGAGTTGAGGTTTTAGATTAGGAAAACATTAGAGGGTAAACTAACATCGACAAAACCACTAGTACCAAAAATATTCATGAATTTTCAAAATTAATGCCCTTAACTATTAGTGACCTGTATAAATCATCTCCCTCTTTATTTTCACTCACTCCTCTTCTTCAACCTATGACCCATTAATATCATTAATATTAATATTTCATCTCCTAGTTTTTTAGCTTTTTGAATATCAAAATCTTAAATAAAAAGGAAAAGCTCTCTAAAATATTCTTATTTGCCCGTAATTTTACATAATTTGACATTTTAAAAATTGGTAAATTAAAAAAATCCAACATTAATATATTCATAATTTCATGTAGTCTTCATAAGTTTGCCGGCGACATTGTTTGTTGTCGAGCTTGATAATGTGAGTTTGTAACCCATCCGTTAGGGTTCTTGGAATGATTCTCTAGATTATCCCTTCCATGTTAGGAGTTGGGCCATGGGTCTTGGGTGAAGGAACCGTTGGTTTACCGCCCCTAAGAGTTAAGGAAGCATCTTGAGGCTAGTTTCACATAGTATCATTATCATTGAGATAACAATTCTTTTCTATTTTATCTAAATTTTGTAAATATGACTTCATTTCCAAATGCATGCTAACACCCTTCTTGTTGAATAAATGACATGAAACTAGTTTCACTTAGTAACGTTGCCTTTTGCTCCTATTGGTGGAAGAGTAATAGGTCGATTATACCTTTATGGTAGTTTGAAGCGTGACAACATTTGACAACCAGACTAATTTTGCTTCATTTCTAAATGAAAACGTGTAAATTGTAAACTCAAACATTTCAAAGAAATAAACAAGTTTTGATGGTACCATGCTAACCAGAAAACAAATGTTGACTTTGACCAATCCCTATATATTTTTTTTTCTATATTTTGAAACTATTTTAAGCACTTTTCTCGTGTACTCCTTACAAATTTATCTTTTAAGGTTGTAAACATTTGTGTATGGGTGACTATTATGATTATAAGTCAACTGAGTTAAGTAGAAATAAATTTTGAAGATGAAATTAAAGTATTAATTTTGATGTCATGTTTACCCGAGTTTTGGGATATTGTTATTAATGAGATTCAATCGACATTAGTAATTCACAATGATAATATTCAAAATACTTGACAAAAAAAAAAAAAAAATGGTCAACATAAGATATTTGAAACAAATAAATATTTTGTCCTCTATGATATATCAAATCACTCCTTTAAAATTCCTTAATAATAAACCTGAAGTCTTACATCACTTATACAGAAAAGTTCCTTACATAGGAGTTTTATTAGATACTTTTAAGCATCTAGAGATTAACTAGACACAAAGCTAAACATTCTAAAAAAAAATTAGGGGCTAAACTTTTAAGTTAAAGTAATTTAAGAAACTTATGATTTTTATATTATCAAGAGTTTAATTGAGCTAGGTCGATTCAATCTAGTGGACCCAAGAATTGAACCGAACCAAACCATCTAGTTAGAAACATGATTTAGTGGAAGCATTTTCATGCAAAGTAGAAGCAACAATGGAGGGTTTGAAATAATATAGTTTTTACCCCTTAAGGTCATTTTACACCATTTCTTGGTTTACCTACTTATCCTTATCCAATGACCACCAAATTTCATATCTAACCTCAACATGCTATAAATGCTCAGCATTAAAATTTGATAGACAACGGAGCTCAGATAGTGGGTTATTTTAACATTACTTAAATCTCGAGCTATTTGATTGGTTCAGGGTCTTAACTCAGGGTTCTTTGGGTTTTTTTTTTCATATATTCTTAATTCATACTTGGTTTGGTTTAGGGTTCGTATGAAAATCCAAGTGATTTCTACAAGTATTTCTTAACAAAGAGTCCAAGGGGGCTACTTGTCTCGTCGTCGACGTTTGGGACCTCCATTCTTGAACTTCCAGTATCTGAATTACTTCAAATTTGCTTCCACATACTCCTTATTGTGTCTAGTTTATGAAACTATAATGTTTTTTACGAGAATCGGTCTAGAATGGGGTTAAAATTGAGAAAATTCGAGAAAAGGTCAAATTTTGAGTTGACTTGAACAGTTCAATTGAACTGGCCATATCATCGTTTTCTTCCTCTAAACAGGAAGAGGATGCGCATTTTTCGCATTGCTGCCATCTGAAACTCGGCTTGTACAGCCACATTTACAGCGTTTCTCTCCTTGATTTCTTCGTGAAACTTAATGGATGTTACAAGAAAGGGCTAGGGATTTATTTGATACCTTCTCGTGGATCGTAGCCTAAGATATTCGCTTCCAAAGTTCATGCAAAATCTGATTTATCGTTGGAGATAAAACAAAGGATTTCTCATTGGGTAGCCGATTCTATGGGTTTCAAGACCCTATTTCTTCATTGAACCTCTTCCATATCTTATCTTCAAGCTAAAGGAATTGGTTTTGGAGGAACGTCTTTGAGTGTAGGACCTTAACTTCTAGAAATCGTTTCTGGTATGCAACTCACTCGAAACGCCAGCTTTCGATCTCTTGGGTAGTTTGTTCTACGACGTTTCAGCTCTCGATTCCTTCATTACCTTATATAACCTCTTGGGATAAGGATACTTATAAAATTTTATAAAATTAGATCTACTGATAAATTTCATAGCATTTGAAGGTCATCTAGGTCATGAGCTGAAGGTAAATTTCCTTAGGGGCATTATGGTCAGTTTACACCGTTTATTGGTTTACCTACTTATCCTTATCCAATGACCACCAAATTTCATATCCAACCTCAATATACTATAATATGCTCACTATTAAAATTTGATGGGCAACGAAGCCCATATAGTAGGTTATTTTAACGTTACTTAAATCTCGAGCTATTTGATCGGTTCAGGGTCTTAACTCAGGGTTCTTTCGGTTTTTTTTTTCATATATCCTTAATTCATACTTGGTTTAGGGTTCATATGAAAATCCAAGCGATTTCTACAAGTATTTCTTAACAAAGAGTCCAAGGTGGCTACTTGCCTCGTCGCTGACGTTTGGGACCTCTATTCTTGAGCTTCCAGTATCTGAATTACTTCAAATTTCCTTCCACGTACTCCTTATTGTGTCTAGTTTATGAAACCATAATGTTTTTGAGAATCGGTCTGGAATAGGGTTAAAATTGAGAAAACCCAAGAAAATGTCAAATTTTGAGTTGACTTGGATAGTTTAGTTGAACTGGCCATATCATCGTTTTCTTCCTCTAAACAGGAAGAAGATGCGCATTTTTCACATCGCCGCCATCAGAAACTCGGCCTGTACAACCACATTTACAGCATTTTTCTCCTTGATTTCTTTGTGAAACTTAAAGAGTGTTACAAGGAAGGGTCAGGGATTGATTTCTTACCTTCTCGTAGATCGTAGCCTAAGATATTCACTTCCAAAATTCATCCAAAATCTGATTTATCGCTGGAGAAAAAACAAAGGATTTTTCTATTTGGTAGCCGATTCTATGGATTTCAAGGCCCTATTTCTTTATTGAACCTCTTTCATATCCTTTCTTCAGGCTAAAGGAATTGGTTCAGAGGAATTTCTTTGAGTCTAGGACCTTAATTTCTAGAAATCGAACTCAGTATGCAACTCATTCAAAACGCCAGATTTTCGATCTCTTGGGTAGCTTGTTCTATGACATTTCAGCTCTCGATTCCTTCATCAAGTTTACTCAACTTCTTCCTCTGAAACTAGAGGAATCCTTAATTTGAAGGAAAAGAGAATGTAGATAGGAATTCGACTCTTATCCCCAATTTAATTTCGAAACCTATTTCCTTCAATTCGGCACGCTCTCGAGGTTATTTTTCTTTGTGGTCTTCTATGGAAGCATTCCTTGGAGGTGCTGAAACTGATTGGAATCATTCTTGCTTGACGAGTCATCATGTATCCTCGAATTTGATTTTCAAGTTTTTCTTGAAGTTCTTCAATGGCGGATTGAATTGAGGGAATGGTTTCTTGGCACTTTCAACACTCTATTCCTTCATAGAACTTGTGGGTAATCTTGTTGAGAAACTGTAGGAATATGTTTGAAGAGAAATGGTGGAGGATTGCTCTCGAATTTAGAAGAAATCTGAGAGTAGGAGACCCATAATCTAAACGCTCATTGCTTTCGATTGGGGGATCGACCTTTCTCGATTCTTATTTCATATTGTTGCTCCTATTTCAGACTTTATAGGAGATGCTTAAACCAACATTGAGAGCTCCAGAATCTTCGTTATTTAGAGATCGAACTTTTTGGATAATTTTTCGGAGATATCAACTACGATCATAGCCTTACCGACCTTGGCTTTGAATACTCGTCGTTGGATGTGATGATCCGTGCGTGTTCGTTCTAGATCATATCAAATTTTGGAGGAGATCCGACGGTTGAGATTTGAGTTCGAAGGATTTTGCTCGGATGGTCACGGTAGATGCTCTGATTCTAATTAGAGTGCCATTTCTGTAACTATCCATTCTTCCAGGGGTATTTTTGTAAAATTACACTTTTTGAATATTTTATAATTATTTTTCTCCAACAATCATAATTTTTCTACAAATTCCTAATTGCTTTTTTTTATCATTTTTCCCTTATTTTGAATCTTGAGATTCCTTCTAGATAAGAAGTTATAAATCCGGAAAGATTCTTGATAATTGATAAAATGAATTTTTTTTTGCCCTCTTCATTTACTTTTTCCTTTCCAATCCTTTTCAAAAGGCAACTCTTTAAAATCACTTGTTAGGCATAGAGTGACTTGACTAAGTCCCTTGTTCTTGCTTAATACTTTAATTTTTTTTCCTTTGGTCTTTCATGAGTGGCTTATTCTTATGGAAGCTAATTTCTTTCATTTTCGGGGTGTTACATATACATACTCATTACAAACACAAAATAAGAAGTAGATTCAAAAGAATAACAAAAAATACTAGATTAAAAACAGAGGTTAGTCTATGGCCCACACTCCAAAGTCCTCTCTCATCCACGACCAACTCTTAGTTACTTGAAAAAAAATGATAAACATGGAGTGAGTAAAACTTAGTAAGCAGCCTACTAGTAGGTTCTTAATAGCGACCTTAAGCTAGGATATTACTTCTTGTTATGTTTTCGGGATCTTATACTTATCTTGAAAACCTTCCCCTAAAATAACCTTCAATTTTCTCCACATGAACACAATTTTCTCCTCATCTATCTTTTTTTAAACACTTTTGAAAGTTAAAAGAGTAGTTTTGAAGTTTTTTTTTTTTTTTTTTTTGAAAATTCAACCGTATTTTTTTTTTAAAAAAAAATTATGAGTAATTTTTTTTTAGATAAAGTGCAAATTTCAATGGTATTTTTATTAATTTAGCTTATAATTTAAAAAAAATACAAATTTTTGTTGATTAAGTTAATGTTAATTTTATTAAAATATATAACACCACATCAAAATTAATTTATTCGGAATAAAATCAAAACTAAAAAATCAATTTATTTTAAACTAAAAAAAATTTTAAAACTAAAAAGTGTACTTGGTTGGACTAAAACATCCCTTATCCCAACTATAAAGAATTTAATTCCAAGCTCCCTTCTAATAGACAAATGATTTATTAACCTCTATTGTAAGATTTCACTTCATCAATTTAAGTAGCGTTCAACTATAAATATCGAATGTTAAAGTATTCCTCGACAAAGTAAATCTGTTGAAACTGTTTATCAAAGGTGTTCCATAATAAGTTGTGGAGAAGTGTTTCCTTCAATTCTAATTTCAATTAAGGATGTCAATGACAAAAAAGTGCACGAGCCTAGAAGGTTTGTAGTGGAAGAAAATAACAAGAGTCATGGACTTTTTTTCGTTTACAAGCTGTATCATGTGTCTTATTCATGGTTACTTAAATCTCATTGAATTGGTGCGTCTTTCACATCAGAGACATTTGTGCCTTAAATCTCTTTGCTTGCTGGAACATTTGCTTGACATAATTGGACCAAAGACGGTATGGACGACCTTAGCTAATTGTATTGGTCTCCAATCATGAAGTGTGACGTCGGATCTTTGTGCATACCATACTCATTAACTATAACATGGCAAGAAATTTTTTATGTTTTGACTGGGCATGCCATATTCTGTTGTTCTTATATACTTTAGTTACCTGTGATTAAAGCAAAGAAGTATAGACATGGTTTCCAACCAACCCTTCCTTTATAGTTAGTTCGACGAATGGGTTTTTGTTATCATTTTATCGTTAACCCTTTCGCTCGATTTTGTTTTATGATATCATATAGGGAATCAGAAGCGACCTTACTTGGACAAAATTATATACCGTTTGATATTTATTGTTGATAACAAAGATAAATTGAATTATAAGCATTTTAAGTTCAAAAGTAACAACTTACTTGTACACTTTTACTTATAATCTTCATTTTCTTTATATAGCAATAAGGAAGGGAGGGATAGAAAAGATACTCATAATATCATTATGACTATGCCATATTTCATTAATTAAAGAGATTAATACACCCACAAACACACACACACATATTTCGAGAGAGAGAGAGAGGGCTTATTATAAGTAGGGATAGCATTCTAGTAGTTGTATTGCTACTTGGGGACAAGGAACTTGAGAACTTCTTTAAAAGATGAGAGCTATTAAGTAGGTGGCGATGGATATATCACATGCACAAAAAGAAAATTCTGCACCTTTGTAATAAAAGACCAAGGAATATCATCGTTTTTTATAACTTCTATCACAATAATATAAATTCTGCAAGGACGATGTTCTCTAGTCATACTAACTAGACCGTTCACCACACGCTTGTAGATGACACGATGTTCACTATTCTCGTTATTCTTTTCAATTACGAACCTTCCTGCATTTTGCACTACTAGGATATTGACATCTTTAATTGGTACTAAAGCATCTAAAGGCAACCCTTCCACACTGCTCATTCTAACACCTTTGGTAAATTGTTCCAAGAGACATTGTTAGGCCGATTTTGTTCATGAATACTTAAGAATTTGATATTTATAGTTGTAGTTGAACGCTACTTAAATTGAGGAAGTGAAATCTTACAATAGTCTAATAAAACGTTTGTCCATTAGAATAGGTTGGAATTAAATTCTTTATAGTTCGAGATAATAGTTGTATTCTTTAAGTCATTGAGACTAGTGTTACTAGTACTTGTTAGTATATTTGAGTATAAATATTAAAACGATTAGTTATTAAATATTGTTTGAATTAAAGCGTTTATAATTCAAATGATCTTCATAACCTAATTCATAAAAAAATAAGTAAAATAATTAGGAAGCATTTATGTGCTAGATCAAAATAAGATGCATAAAAAGAACTGGCAGTAATTACTTTATTACCTTTAATCTTAAAAGTAACTTAAAATATTGCTTGTGTGCCTCTTACAGTACTCTCAACAAATGGATCGCTTGATCTATTCTACTATACTTTACTTCCTCTTGATAACGGTGTGGTAATGACACAACTCATATTGCTGATAATCATCACTTACATCCAAAACCAGAGTATAGCGGTCGACTATCGTCAAGGACCCATTTAACATTTCCATTTCTATCGTCAATGACCCATTCACCATTTCAATCATTTCTCTAAATTTTATGATGCTCTAGAGTTAGATTTCATTGGAATATTACAGTACTAAAGTCTTGAAATTTCTATATATCAAAACTGTTTAACACTTTCCAAATCTTGATTTTTGGTTGTTTGTGTTTTTTTTTTTTAATTATGTTAGCAATGAGCCAATTTAATCCATTCTTCCTTTTATGATTTTTTTTTAAATTATGTTAGCCATTACTTTTGGGTAATTTAATCTATTCTATTTATTTATATATTTATTTATTTTTGCTATTGATAGACGTATCTTTATGAAACATACTAAATAAAACTAAATAATTGGTAAAGAGAGGATATGAGATATAACTTACGGTAAAATCTCTTTCCATATGAGAATAACTCATTCTCATGTCCATCTTTGCAACTATGTACTAAATTTAGGATTTTATTTCTCTTTGGTCAAAACCATCCTTAAAAGACAAAATTGAAGTTGTAGTTAGTCAATTATAATATTTGACCTGCTAGTTTTCAAACTACTCTAAATAGGTGTAAAGAAAGCATGAGAATAACTTAGTTTCACTAATCTGACACGTGTTGGGCATGTACTCAACACTTGTTAATATAATGGATGCATTACAAATTTATAATCCAGCATTTCGTATCATACCCTTGACTTTGAATATATTTTGAGAGTGAAACGTACCTTAAGTTTTTTTTTAAGTATACAAACATATAAACTTATTTATATGAATTTATTTCTAATATAAAATTGATAAATTTTTTGAAATAATTCTTTTTAATTAATGTATCATTGTCACATTGGTGTCCTAGTTTTTTACAAATGACATTTTACCATATCTATTTGGTATCATATTTATGTCTCGTATCTATATCTCATTTTTATTTTTGTTACTCTGAGATATTTTGCTTTTATAAATAGATATCGTCACGAAAATAAGTTTAATTTATGCTGAGATGGAGAATAAAAATTGACACTTAAGGACGTTGATAGGGACTTTGATTCCTCTTAGTGTGAAGCTTGCATCTTGCAATTACTTGGGTAGAGAATGTGTTTCATTTAAATTTCACTCAAGAGAAAATAATCAAATAACGAACCATATGCGAGAGAGGATATATTTTTTTTTTAATCTTTGAGAAATAAGAAAGAATAAAAATTAAAACATGGCATGAATGACATCTTCTTGAATCTTTGATTTGTTCTCGTAAATGTATATAAAAAAAAAAAAAACAATGCAATCATTGTCGAAACTTCTACTCATAAATTTAGTTATTATTTGTATACAATTGTTAATATGTAAGAAAATACACGTACAAACTATTTATACTATTGGTAATACACTAGTCTCGGTTGTTTGACTAAAACAATGCAATCATTGTCGAAACTTCTACTCATAAATTTAGTTATTATTTGTATACAATTGTTAATATGTAAGAAAATACACGTACAAACTATTTATACTATTGGTAATACACTAGTCTCGGTTGTTTGACTAAAACAATGCAATCATTGTCCAAACTAAAGAATTTGATTCGAAGCTATCTCCTAATAGAGGGAGGCTCAATTAGACTTTGTTGTAAGATTCGACCATATCAATTTGAATAGCGTTCTCCACAACTATAAATATCGAACTCCAAAGTATTCACGAGCAAAGTAAGTTTGTTGAAACTATCTATAAAAGTGTTCCAAAGTGAGTTACCATTATATTCATTGGTCAGATATTGCGATTGTGAAGAAGTGAAGAAGTCCTTTTTATATAAGTATCTTTTCTTTTTCTCTCGTACCCACCTTATACATAACATGTTAAATTAACTCATACTTAAAAAAATCATTTCTTTCTTTTGGAGATGCGGGGTATCGATCCCCGTACCTCTCACATGCTAAGCGAGCGCTCTACCATTTGAGCTACATCCCCACAATATTTACATCACAAAACCCTAAATTTTTCGTCATCAATAATAGTGAAAATGAAGAAATATTGCTACACAACAGGTCATGAATAAGGAAAAATTGAAAAGAAACAATATATTTAATAATAGATAGTCTTATTTTTGGAGATGCAGGGATCCCCGTACCTCTCACATGCGAAGCGAGCGCTCTACCATCTAAGCTACATCCCCATGATTCCTACATTATAAAACCCTATTAATGTCCCATCATCAATAATAGTGAAAATAAAAAAATATCAAAATATTAATAACAAATAGTTTAGCATGCGAGAGCGCTTACCTCTCGCATGCTAAATGAGCGAATAGAAATAAAATATTAATAACAAATAGTTTCTTTTGGAGATGCAAGATATCCCCTTAATAATAAATCTAAAGATACAGGCTATCGATCCCCATACCTCTTGCATGCAAAGCAAGCGCTCTACCATCTAAGTTATATCCCCACAATTCTTACGTCACAAAGTCCTATTCATCTCGTCATCAGTAATAGTGAAAATGAAAAAATATCCCAGCTCATTATGTCCTAAATAAGAAAAAATTGAAAAGAAATAATATATTTAATAATCGATTCAATTGAAGATGCAAAGTATTGATCCCCATACTTTCCACATGGAAAATGAACGCTCTACCATTCGAACTACATCCCTACGATTCTTACATCAAAAAACCCTAAACGTCCCTTCATCAATAATTGTGAAAATGAAAAAGTATATATGCATATTATGTCATAAATAAGGAAATATTGAATAGAAATAAAATATTAATAATAAATAGTTTCTTTTGGAGATGCGAGATATCGATCCCCAGACCTCTCGTATGCTAAGCCGTAACTCTCGCATGTTAAGCGAAGCTACATCCCCACAATTCTTGCATCACAAAACCCTAAATTTTCCATCATCAATAATAGTGAAAATGAAGAAATATCACTACTCAACATGTTATGAATAAGGAAAAATTGAAAAGAAGTAATTTTCAATAATAGTGACATGAAAAACTATCCCGGCTCATTATGTAGTAAATAAGAAAAATTGAAAAGAAATAATATATTTAGTGATCGATTCATTTTGGAGATGCAAGGTATCAACCCCGGAACTTTCCACATTAGAAGTGAGCGCTCTACTATGTGAGCTACATCCCCAAAATTCGTACTACAATCTCTTGAAGGAGCATTTTGAGAATCAAACTCGAGACCTCTCACTCCCAGAGCTTGTTATACCACTTGAAACGTATGTATGAAGCCTTAGGCCTAGGTATTAAGTTTGTATTTTTTCGTATTGCAGGAAACCCGTGAGGTCCTCAGAGGTAGAATGTGTCTTGGAGAATAAAGCCTTGGGATGGGATGTTGTATTAAGAGCATGATGGTAAGTATAAAATGTTGAATATGAAGTTAGGTTGATTAGAATGTGTCTTGGAGAATAAAGCCTTGGGATGGGATGGGAGAATAAGTCCTTCGATAAGAAAAGAATTAGACATAGGGGCATTTCAAGAATTGAACTCAAAGCCTCCTTTTGCACCACAAGTGAGAATCATACCACTAAACTAAATGTCTTTTCTTGAACACCCAATATTTTTAACTTCTACTTAAATATATTTTTCTCTCCTGAAAAGTTGAATTGTTATAATATAAAAGGGTTATCAAACCACCCAACAAACCAACAAAAGAAACAAACTAATCAATTTGGATTGGATTGATTCGGTTTAGTTCATCAGTTTGTTTGATTTAATTTTTCTATTTTGTCTCATATGATAAGAAAATAAAGTTGGGTTGAATGCACCTTAGTTTCATTTATGACAAACTCATATGAAACATAATTGCATTAATAGTACTCATAATTGGAGTCTATAAGCATTTCATGAACTTCCGTACAATTCATGCTTCATTAAAGATGAGATAAAATTTGGGGAACTTTAAATTACTTCAGGTGGAGATTCAATTACTATATGCTAGTTACAATCTTTAGGATTAATTAATTGGACACAAATTCATGAATTTAGGGAATTTTTTTGTGTAATTATCAACTACAACTTTTGTTTTCAAATTTTTAGGAGATAATTTAGGTAGTTGTTTTTATGAGTCCTAAACTTGTTTCTTTGCATAATATAGATTAAGTTGAACTATTATTATCGATAAGATGGAGAAAGAAATTGTCTTTGAAATGACTAATAGACTTAGGTTCATCGTTGTTGTTTTTTAACTTGTGATTTTGCAGAAAGTTTAACGAATATGAACTGTCATGTCACAAGAACTTTAAAGTAAATCAAGAATATACCCTAAACATCA
Source organism: Cucurbita maxima (assembly GCF_002738345.1). Classification (NCBI taxonomy): domain Eukaryota; kingdom Viridiplantae; phylum Streptophyta; class Magnoliopsida; order Cucurbitales; family Cucurbitaceae; genus Cucurbita; species Cucurbita maxima. Next base: position 90,204 of record NW_019272072.1, read on the forward strand.
TTCAAGATGGCAATAAAATGGAGTTAAATTGAACGCACTTTAGTTTCATGTTTGGCGTGTTTAAGATAAAGCATAATTGTATTAATGATCTTAAGAGAAATTCCTATTTTATTAGAGGAGACCAACTTTATTTAAGGTACTAGGAGTTCAAGAATCTAGATTTGAATCTGGTTAAGAAACAGGAAGATTTGAAAGTTTTGAATTCTAGACGAAATTTGTATCTAATTATTTCTTTTTATGACTAATTATAAATTAAGAGAAAAAAATCAAATCATTAGTCAAATAAACTCTTTAGTTAAGTCTTATTGACCCAAGAGCAGATCTCATAGTGAAACGTGACGCATCAAATATCGGATATGGAGGTATCTAAAATGGTCAAAGAGGACAGGGAATCAATTATCATATATCATTCAAAAGCCTCTAATAATACCATACAAATTACAAAACAGTAAAAAAAAAATATATTATTTCCATTGTACTCCGTGCACAACAATTTTAAAGGAAATTTAAAATAAATCCAGTGTATTTGTCATACTTTTAAGTTCAATTACAATAAATCAAGAAAAGAATTGAGTGACAATAAAATATCACTTGACATTGGAATGTAATTTGAGGACTTTTTATCTTTGGGAGTTGAATTACATTTAAGATTATTTATGTTATGTCTATTTTTCTTCGATTTGTATTTAATAGCTTTGGGTAGTTTGTAGATGAACTACATTATGTTTGAATTATCTTTTTGGCCTATTTAAATGCTTGTAATATTCATGTTTGAAAACATTGTGGAATACAAAAACTTTGTGTTTGAAACTATTTGGGTGTTATGTTTCTTTCAAACCTTGTTTTAGGTTTGGTGTTAAAATCTATTCATTAGATTAGTTATGATCAAGTTAATTCTTGAGTGACTCGTCTTGGAATCTAAGAGTGACAATCATAGATTCCAAGTTCAATCTAAGAGTTATTTATCCTTTTAACCTGCTCCTTGTTGAAATCAATTTGTTAAGTTAGCTTTCTTTGTGAAAGTTTGCAAGGATACTACGACCTCTAGCTTTGCAAAATCTAGCATTGTTGGCGCTTATCAAAATTGCTGCCAAAATAAAGTTTAACAAGTGGTTCTATGGTGTAGTGGTTAGCACTTTCGACTTTGAATCTAACGACCTATGTTTAATTTCCGATAGGTAATCCACCAATTTATACAAAATTGGTCCATAGCCAATTCGGTAGGGTCACTTTTGGACCGATAATGTGTATAAGGGGTCACTAAGGTTGAAATCATACAAAATGGGTCCATAGCTCAATGTTAGAGCATTTGACTGCAGATCAAGAGGTCACCAATTCGAACCTAGTTGGGCCCTTCTATCTTGGATAGAAATTTGTTACACTTTTTGGACCGACATTATGTCTAAGGGGTCACTATGGTTAAAATCCTACCAAATGTATCCATGGCTCAGTGGTAGAAAATTTGACCGGTCACCCGTTTGAACTTTGTTGGGCCTTTCTATTTTGGATAGACACTTTTTACACTTTTGGACTGACACTCTGTAAAAGGGGTCACTAAGGTTAAAATCATGTAAAATGGGTTCATAGCTCATTGGTAGAGCATTTGATTGTAGATCAAGAGGTCACCAGTTTGAATCTTCTTGGGCCGTTTTATTTTAGACAGACACTTTGTTCGATTTGCTCCCGACCACCAAGATCCAAGCACCCACTATGAACATGGTTAAAAACGCCCTTTTATTTTGGACAGACACTTCGTTCGATTTGCTTCCGACCACCGAGATCCAAGCACCCACTATGAACATGGTTAAAAACTTACAATTAGGTACTCACTCATGTTTTCCATATTTTTGATGTAACTAAGAGTAGTTGCCCTAGACCAACAACACCCACCAAAACTATTTTTGATGTTTTAAAATGATTTTTTTTAACCTTTCCCTTATTTTGTAATATGAATCTATAAACTTTATTTTGAATATAATGTAAATATATATGTTTATTATATTTTAATTCTTTTTTTATTTCCAGAAAACATTTTACTTTGTGTTCAACCTCTTTTAACTTGCTTCGGAAATGGCTCGTGGCATAAACATAAAAAAGTAATTTTTTAGTATGAGTATTAATATAAGTTGCATTCCTATATTGACAAAACCATTAGTACCTAAAATATTCATGAACTTTCAAAACTAGTGCCCTTTAACATTCTAAAATAAGGTTCTAACTATGAGTGAGTTGCCTTTTTATTTTCACTCACTCCTCTTCTTCAACCTATGACCCAATAATATCATTAATATTTCATCTTCTTGTTTTTTTTAGCTTTTTAAATACCCTTATTTCATTCCTAAATCTATAAATGGTAAACTCAAACATTTCAAAGAAATAAATAAGTTTTGACCATACCATGCTAACTAGAAAACAAATGTTGACTTTGACCCATCCCTATTATCTTTTTTTTTCTATATTTTAAAACTATTTTAAGCACTTTTCTCTTGTACTCCTTATAATTTTACCTTTTAAGTTTGTAAATATTTGTCTAACGGTCGCTATTATGATTATAAGTCAACTGAGTTAAGTGGAAATAAATTTTGCAGATGAAATTAAAGTATTAATTTTGGTGTCATCTTTACCCGAGTTTTGGGATATTATTATTAATGAAATTCAATCGGCATTAGAAATTCACATTGATAATATTCAAAATACTTGACAAAAAAGAATGGTCAACCTAAGATATTTGAAACAAATAAATATTTTGTCCTCTATGATATATCAGATCACTCATTTGAAAAGAAGTCTTATTAGATACTTTTAAGCATTTAGAGATCAACTAGACACAAACCTAAACATTCTAAAAAAAAAAAAATTAGGGGTTTAAATTAATGTAATTTAAGAAACTTATGATTTTTATATTATCAAGAGTTTAATTGAGCTGGGTCGTTTCAATCTAGTGGACCCAAGAATTGAATCGAACCCAAACCAACTAGTTAGTAACATGATTTAGTGGAAGCATTTTCATGCAAAGTAGAAGCAACCATGGAGGGTTTGAAATAATATAGTTTTTAACCCTTGTTTCTAGAGTGAATATTGAAATAATATAGGGGCATTATGGTCATTTTACACCGTTTCTTGGTTTACCTCCTTATCCTTATCCAATGACCCCCAAATTTCATATCTAACCTCAACATGCTATAATATGCTCAGTATTAAAATTTGATAGGCGAACTCATATACTGGGTTATTTTAACGTTATTTAAACCTCGAGCTATTTGATTGGTTCTGGGTTATTTTGATAGGCGAACTCAAAGATGGATGTTACAAGAAAGGGCTAGGGATTTATTTGATACCTTCTCGTGGATCGTAGCCTAAGATATTCGCTTCCAAAGTTCATCCAAAATCTGATTTATCGTTGGAGATAAAACAAAGGATTTCTTATTGGGTAGCCGATTCTAGGGGTTTCAAGGCCCTATTTCTTCATTGAACCTCTTCCATATCTTATCTTCAAGCTAAAGGAATTGGTTTTGGAGGAACGTCTTTGAGTGTAGAACCTTAACTTCTAGAAATCGTTCTCGGTATGCAACTCACTCGAAACGCCAGATTTTCGATCTCGTGGGTAGTTTGTTCTACGACGTTTCAGCTCTCGATTCCTTCATCAAGTTTACTCAACTTCTTCCTTCGAAGCTAGAGGAATCCTTAATTTGAAGGAAAAGAGATCGTAGATAGGAATTCGACTCTTATCCCCAATTTAATTTCGAAACATATTTTCTTCAATTCAGCACGCTCTCGAGGTTATTTTTCTTCGTGGTCTTCTATGGAAGCATTCCTTTGGGTAATCTTATTGAGAAACTGTAGGATTAAGTTTGAAGAGAAATGATGGAGGATTGCTCTCGAATTTGGAAGAAATCTAAGAGTAGGAGACCTA
>NW_019272072.1:108013-236840 GCF_002738345.1 Cucurbita maxima
TATTAATTTTGGTGTCATCTTTACCCGAGTTTTGGGATATTATTATTAATGAAATTCAATCGGCATTAGAAATTCACATTGATAATATTCAAAATACTTGACAAAAAAGAATGGTCAACCTAAGATATTTGAAACAAATAAATATTTTGTCCTCTATGATATATCAGATCACTCATTTGAAAAGAAGTCTTATTAGATACTTTTAAGCATTTAGAGATCAACTAGACACAAACCTAAACATTCTAAAAAAAAAAAAATTAGGGGTTTAAATTAATGTAATTTAAGAAACTTATGATTTTTATATTATCAAGAGTTTAATTGAGCTGGGTCGTTTCAATCTAGTGGACCCAAGAATTGAATCGAACCCAAACCAACTAGTTAGTAACATGATTTAGTGGAAGCATTTTCATGCAAAGTAGAAGCAACCATGGAGGGTTTGAAATAATATAGTTTTTAACCCTTGTTTCTAGAGTGAATATTGAAATAATATAGGGGCATTATGGTCATTTTACACCGTTCCTTGGTTTACCTCCTTATCCTTATCTAATGACCCCCTAATTTCATATCTAATCTCAACATGCTATAATATGCTCAGTATTAAAATTTGATAGGCGAACTCATATAGTGGGTTATTTTAACGTTATTTAAACCTCGAGCTATTTGATTGGTTCAGGGTCTTAACTCACAGTTATTTAAATTTTTCTTTCATATATCCTTAATTCATACTTGGTTTAGGGTTCATATAAAAATCCAAGCGATTTCTACAAGTATTTCTTAACAAAGAGTCCAAGGGGGCTACTTGCCTCGTCGTCGACGTTTGGGACCTCCATTCTTGAGCTTTCAGTATCCGAATGACTTCAAATTTCCTTCCACATACTCTATATTGTGTCTAGTTTATGAAACCATAGTGTTTTTTATGTGAATCGGTCTGGAATGGGGTTAAAATTGAGAAAACCAGAGAAAATGTCAAATTTTGAGTTGACTTGGACAATTCAGTTGAACTGGCCGTATCATCGTTTTCTTCCTCTAAATAAGAAGAAGATGTACAGTTTTCGCATCGCCGCCATCTGAAACTCGGCTTGTACAGCCCATTTACAGCGTTTCTTTACTTGATTTCTTCGTGAAACTTATTGATGGATGTTACAAGAAAGGGCTAGGAATTTATTTGATACCTTCTCGTGGATCGTAGCCTAAGATATTCGCTTCCAAAGTTCATCCAAAATCTGATTTATCGTTGGAGATAAAACAAAGGATTTCTTATTGGGTAGCCGATTCTGGGGTTTCAAGGCCCTATTTCTTCATTTACAACGTTTTTTTTAGGAACCTCTTTGAGTGTAGAACCTTAACTTCTAGAAATCCTTCTCGGTATGCAACTCACTCAAAACGCCAGATTTTCGATCTCGTGGGTAGTTTGTTCTACGACGTTTCAGCTCTCGATTCCTTCATCAAGTTTACTCAACTTCTTCCTTCGAAGCTAGAGGAATCCTTAATTTGAAGGAAAAGAGATCGTAGATAGGAATTCGACTCTTATCCCCAATTTAATTTCGAAACATATTTTCTTCAATTCAGCACGCTCTCGAGGTTATTTTTCTTCGTGGTCTTCTATGGAAGCATTCCTTTGGGTAATCTTATTGAGAAACTGTAGGATTAAGTTTGAAGAGAAATGATGGAGGATTGCTCTCGAATTTGGAAGAAATCTAAGAGTAGGAGACCTATAATCTAAACGCTCATTACCTTCGATTGGGGGATCGAGCTTTCTCGATTCTTATTCCGTATTGTTGCTCCTACTTCAGACTTTATAGGAGGAGCTTAAACCAACATTGAAAAAGAAAAGAAAACAATAAATTGAAAAAGAAAGAATCCGAATTGATGATATATTTTTTCAAACAAACTAAAAGAAAATGAAAGACAACATAAATCATGATTCAACTAAGTCAAGCCCACTAAAGAATTTGATTAAGAATAACAAAGAAGAATCTCTAATCAAAATACTAAACCTAGGGTAATAATTTTGACTCATTGAAAAAATTTATAAGGAAGATTTTAATTATCTCACAATAAATTAAGAATCCAACCCATTAAACAATAAAAAAAAAATAAATGAGAACTAAGGAAGAAATACTAAGTTGTTCTATATTAATCTAGAACTTTGGTTATGAGTAATCCATGGATTATACCAATCAAATTCTTTATTTTAAATTTGAATAAAAATGAAAATTCCATTATTAGTAAAAATTAAAAAAATAAAATAATTGAAAAGAAAAAAAAATCTCCTGTAATACTAGCCTAGAAAAAAAAACTCTCGAATGATTTGGCATGAATAATTCCTTAATTAACATGAATAATTCCTTAATTGGCATGAATAATATCAATGTATATTGTCTCTAGCTTAAACTGATAAATCCCATAAAAATTACTGTATCTTATATTTAAAGATGAGAAATGAATTTGAAGATTATGATAGTTCCCAAGGAGTTTCAGCTTATTATTGAACACGTTCGTCTGTTGTACAAAATTATGGACAATTTATTATATATCAAACCATAAGTATTTTATTAGTTCATAAAAATAAGTACTAAATTAATCAAAGATATCAAGAAAAAGACTATGCTTACAAAAAGAGTTTTAGTAAATCCATTGCAATAAATCAAAAAATTAATGAAAAGAGAACCAAAAATCATTATGATTTGCTTCGGGAAAATTTCCTATCACCCAGAAGTTGTGAGAGTTCAGAATTCTAATTTGTTTCAATTCTAGAAATAGAAATGATATCCATAGAAATACATAATTTTACAATGCAAATAAGAAAAACCCGTGATCAAGTTTTAGATAAAAGTAGCAAACATGTTGATAGATATAAAAATAAATTCAAGTTCTTGCTCTGGCCTAATTATCAATTGGAAGATTTAGCTCGTATGAATTGTTATTGGTTTGATAACAATAAAAACTGTCATTTTAGTACGGTAAGGATCCACGTGTCCATGAAAATTCGTTAATGCTATATTTTTCTTATATTGACAATAATATCTCCATTCCATTTGAAAATTGATATTTGTTGGGTAATTTTAAACTCATTATTTTTGTTTGTTCATTCCACCTAATTTGTAAAAAAACAAAAAATCATACCACTAAACCAAATGCCCTTATAGTGGATCTATCATTTTTAGTTGCCCGTGTGTATATGTTTTCCGCACCTCAATATATGAAATTTATCCACATATTTTTGTGCTTTAGAACTTATTATTATTGTCACGTTAACTTCACATGATCTATCACACAGTTGAAGCAGCATTGCCACTAGAGTCCATGCATTCCTTTAGGATAGATATGTTAAAAATTAGGCCCTTTTGATAATTATTTCGTTTTTTTTTTCAAAATTATGTATTTTATCCTTTTATTGAAAAAAAAAACATTTGAATTTTAAGCAAAATTTCCCTCCAAACTAAGTTTTTGAAAAATATTTTTATTTTTTTTCTTTATTTTAGTTTTCAAAACTACTTCTTGGCTACCATTGAACAATATTTATATTGTAAAATGGGATTAACTTTTTTTAAGTTTATGTAGTTTCTTTTTATTACTATGTTTACTTCTATCTCATGTTACTCCATTTGTATTTACTTCGTTTTATACAAAAGTTCACCGTAATTAATAAATACATTCCCTAGAAAAATAAACTTGTTTGTATCAAGATATATTACAATGAATATGGAGAAAAGAAATCCCAAAAATAAGTAGAAAGTTGAGAATTTCACTCAACCACACAATATCAAAGCTTACTATATGGCTCACATGCAATTCTACAAGAATGACATGAAACTTATAAATGGCATAGACGATGCTCAGATTTTGAAGGGAAACTTCTGAACTTGAGAGATCAATTTCATTCATCACAAATCTGAGTTTTACATAATAATTTGTGGGTATTTATAGTCTCCCTACAAAAGAAGTTAGTGGCCGGGATTTAATCTCGATCCCCTTGAATCTCCACAAAAGATGAAGTCAATTTGATAATTCTACCATTACAAACTTTATGAAATTAAAAATAAATAAAGTTTTCTAACAACTCATGTAATGATGCTTGCAACTTCATCTGCTCCTTCAACCGTGTAAATATTCACTTATGAAGCTCTAAATGGTTCTTCCTCAATCTAATAAGCTTGTAACACATGAAATAATAGTTGAACCGAGCGTATCCAATTTTGTAGATGAAGAATGAATGCTTGTTGAATCTTCTTAGCCTTGGATCGTGTAATAGGTATAGTTGGAACATTTGGAACACCATGGTCCTTATCATCTTCCTCCTCTTCAAAAGGATTCGTCCTCGAATCAGAAAATCATCACCTACATCAATAGGACTCGAGTCAGCAACATTAAAAGTAGGATGTGCTGAAATTCTCATGGAAGATCATTTTATATGCATTGTTATTAATTCTTTAAAGGACTTGATAAGGGTCATCCCTCTTGGATGTAACTTTGTCTTCCTTTGAGATGAGAATCACTCCTTGCGAAAATGTATCCAAACCCAGTTACTAGGTTGAAAAATGATTTCATTCCGAAGCAACATTGAAATTTTGTTTCTCAATTGTCTCATTCCCATCTTTATGCAATGTTTTGATCTCATTTGCATTACTTGTGGCTGCTTTACTCACAAAAATATTAGATGATAGAAAGCAAATCAAGACACGTAAGTGGATTAAATCCATAAACAACTTCAAAAAGGGAACAATGAGTGGCATAGATTCGTCCCAAGACTTAATATTCTTACAAATAATAGCCCTAAGCAATGCTCGTAATGTTCTATTAACCCGCTCATTAATCTAAAGATGACATGCAGTTGAAAACAATAATTTGTTACCCAATTTATGACTTAAAATTCTTATAAATAATAGCTCTAACCAATAACCACCTCAGACGACATGCAGTTGAAAACAATAATTTAGTACCCAATTTATCTACCATACTTTCCAAAAGTGACTTAAAAATTTAATATCCCTATCTTTTTTTGTGTGCAGCAAACATTGGCAACAATGACTACAAAATTTATAAACATCGTGCTTCATGGCAAAAGTCATATGGATAGCATTTTCTCCCATGTCTTGGTTTCGCTAACTAAAGTTTTCCAATAACTCCCAAACTTCATTACCTTATATAACCTCTTGGGATAAGGATTCATATAAAATTTTATAAAATAAGATCTACTGATGAATTTCATAGCATTTGAAGGTCATCTAGGTCATGAGCTGAAGGTAAATTTCCTTAGGGGCATTATAGTCATTTTACACCGTTTATTGGTTTACCTACTTATCCTTATTCAATGACCACCAAATTTTATATCCAACCTCAATATACTATAATATGCTCAGTATTAAAATTTGATGGGCAGCGGAGCTCATATAGTGGGTTGTTTTAACGTTACTTAAATCTCAAGTTATTTGATCGGTTCAGGGTCTTAACTCAGGGTTCTTTAGGTTTTTTTTTTTTTCATATATCCTTAATTCATACTTGGTTTAGGGTTCATATGAAAATCCAAGCGATTTCTACAAGTATTTCTTAACAAAGAGTCCAAGGTGGCTACTTGCCTCGTCGCTGACGTTTAGGACCTCTATTCTTGAGCTTCCAGTATCTGAATTACTTCAAATTTCCTTCCACGTACTCCTTATTGTGTCTAGTTTATGAAACCATAATGTTTTTATGAGAATCGGTTTGGAATAGGGTTAAAATTGAGAAAACCCAAGAAAAGGTCAAATTTTGAGTTGACTTGGATAGTTTAGTTGAACTGGCCATATCATCGTTTTCTTCCTCTAAACAGGAAGAAGATGCGCATTTTTCACATCACCGCCATCTGAAACTCGGCCTGTACAGCCACATTTACAGCATTTCTCTCCTTGATTTCTTTGTGAAACTTAAAGATGAGTGTTACAAGGAAGGGTTAGGGATTGATTTCATACCTTCTTGTAGATCGTAACCTAAGATATTCGCTTCCAAAGTTCATCCAAAATCTGATTTATCGCTGGAGAAAAAACAAAGGATTTTTCTATTTGGTAGCCGATTCTAGGGGTTTCAAGGCCCTATTTCTTTATTGAATCTCTTTCATATCCTTTCTTTAGGCTAAAGGAATTGGTTTAGAGAAATGTCTTTGAGTCTAGGACCTTAATTTCTAAAAATCGAACTTAGTATGCAACTCACTCAAAACGCCAGATTTTCGATCTCTTGGATAGCTTGTTCTACGACGTTTCAGCTCTCAATTCCTTCATCAAGTTTACTCAACTTCTTTCTCTGAAGCTAGAGGAATCCTTAATTTGAAGGAAAAGAGATCGTAGATAGGAATTCGACTCTTATCCCCAATTTAATTTTCAAACTTATTTCCTTCAATTCGGCACGCTCTCGAGGTTATTTTTCTTCGTGGTCTTCTATGGAAGCATTCCTTGGAGGTGCTGAAACTGATTGGAATCATTCTTGCTCGACGAGTCATCATGTATCCTCGAATTTGATTTTCAAGTTTTTCTTGAAGTTCTTCAATGGCGGATTGAATTGAGGGAATGGTTTCTTGGCACTTTCAACACTCTATTTCTTCATAGAACTTGTGGGTAATCTTTTTGAGAAACTGTAGGAATATGTTTGAAGAGAAATGGGAGAGGATTTCACTCGAATTTGGAAGAAATCTGAGAGTAGGAGACCCATAATCTAAACGCTCATTGTCTTCGATTGGGGGATCGACCTTTCTCGATTCTTATTCCGTATTGTTGCTCCTACTTCAGTTTGTATAGGAGATGCTTAAACTAAAATTGAGAGCTCCAGAATCTTCGTTATTTAGATGTTCGAAGAGAAATGGTGGAGGATTGCTCTTGAATTTGGAAGAAATCTTAGAGTATGAGACCCATAATCTAAATGCTTATTTCATTCGATTGGGGGATCAACCTTTCTCGATTCTTATTTCGTATTGGTTCTCCTACTTCAGACTTTATCGGAGGAGCTTAAACCGACATTGAGAGCTCTAAAATCTTTGTTATTTAGAGATCGAACTTTCTGGATAGTTTTTCGGAGATATGAACTCCGATCATAGCCTTACCGACCTTGGCTTTGAATACTAGTCGTTGGATGTGATGATCCGTGCGTGTTCATTGAGATCATATCAAATTTTGGAGGAGATCCAACGGTTGAGATTTGAGTTTGAAGGATTTTGCTCGGATGGTCACGGTAGATGCTCTGATTCTAATAGGAGTGGCATTTCTCTAATTATCCATTCTTTCAAGGGTATTTTGGTAATTTTTCACTTTTCGAATATTTTATTATTATTTTTCTCGAAAAATCCATAATATTTCTACAAATTCCTCATTGTTTTTTGTTCATTTCCCCTTTATTTTTGAATCTTGAGATTCCTTCTACATAAGGAATTACAAATCGGGAAAGATTTTTGATAATTGATAAAATGACTTTTTTGCCCTTTTCATTTACTTTTTCCTTTCCAATCCTTGAAATCACTTGTTAGGGTACTCAATTGACTAAGTCCCTTGTTCTTGCTTAAAACTTTAATTTTTTTCCTTTCTATCCTTTGGGTCTTTCATGAGTGGCTTATTCTTATGGGAGCTAATTTTCTTCATGTTTGGGGTGTTACATATACATAATCGTTACAAACACAAAATAAGAAGCAGACTCAAAAGAAGAACTTATGGGCAAATAATGGTTACTTATGGGTATGGATCCTAGCAACTTATTTAGCACGTTATTCACATAGTTCTATGTACTTGGTACATGGATTATTGATGAACTTAGGTTTATACATAATGTCTTGGGTTAGGCTTTAAGAGTTGAGGTTTTAGCTTAGGAAAACATTAGAGGGTAACCTAACATGGACTGATTCGTGGGAAAACCTACTAGCACTTTGAGGACCTCTTTCCTTCACCAAACTTATGGGTAAACTTAATTAGAAGGTGCAGGAACAAGTTTGGAAATGAACAGTGGACTAGTTCTCGAATTCGAGGTAAACCCATGAACACGATACCCGAAAACAAAAAACTTGTATCTCCCGATTGGGTACTCGATTAAGCTTGCTTCTTGCCCCTAATAGTCTACCCTAATTCATAATTTATAGACCGATTTTCCATTATCATTGAAACATCTAGAATTTCTATAATTTCATTCTTGATTTTTATGAATCTTCTGCCAAAAATGTCTTCTCCGATCAGAGCCTTCCTTTTTTAAGCCCCTTGTAATTTTTTAAGCCTCTTCTCAATGTTTTTTCAATTCTACTTGTTCTTTGCTTCTAGATACAACTTAGTAGGGATTATACACGGTCTCTTATTGGAGACCTTGAGTGTTGCAAATTCTCCTCTCCTTTAAAAACTTTCGGTCATCGAAAGTGCTTATTCTAAAATAGGCCAGGGTACAAGGTTCTTATTTGCCTTCTGTTTCCCAAGTGGCTTCTTCTACTCTATGATTCTTCCATAGGACCTTAACAAGAGCGATTTTCTTGTTTCTCAATCTTTTGACTTTCTTGTCTATTATTTGAATCGTGTCTTCTTTATACGTTAGGTCATCTCTCAAGAAGAGAGTTTCATGAGCCAGTACGTGCGAAGGATCTAGGGTATACTTCCGTAGTATGGATACATGAAAGATATTACGTACTACAGACAAATTTGGGCATTGCCCGATTCTAGATCCAATCCTTTTTAATATCTCAAAGGGATGGATAAACCTAGGGCTTAACTTCCCCTCTTTACCCTACCTGAGCACCCCTCTCATGGGGTGCTACCTTTAGGAATATATGATCCCCTACCAACAATTCCATGTCCTTGCGCCTTAGATCTGCATAGCTTTTCTCTCGGCTTTGTGCGGTTTGTATCCTAGCTTTAATCTTCTAGACTGCGGCGTTGGTAATTTGCATAACTCTGGTCCAATAGTTCTCGTTTCCCCCCCTTCTTCCCAAAAGATAGGGGATCAAAATCTTTGTCCGTAGAGAACCTCATATGTGGTCATTTTTATGGTTGCTTGGCAACTATTATTATAAGAGAATTTCATAAGGGGTAGGTACTTATCCCAGCTTCCTGCTAAATCGATCACATATGGCCTCAACATTTCTTCCAATATTTGCTTGAGCATTTCTGTTTGACCATCTGTTTATGGGTGGAATGTCGTACTATAACTGCGTACCCAATGCCTTTTGTTGAATTTTTCAGAAGCGAGATTTAAATCTGGCATCTCGGTCTAATACTATTGCCTTTTGTTGAATTTCCAGAAGCGTACCCAATACCTTTACTGATGAATATTCATTTTTAATGTTAGCAAGAGTAGCTCAGTTGGGAGATTGTTAGACGGAAGATTTGAAGGTCATACGTGTTTTATCCACGTTCAACGCACCTAATACAAGTTTATTACCTGACTATACAATCTAAAAACACAACTTGCTTATTCAATCTAAAATTAGTGATTATTTCTTTTTTAAATATAATGAATTAGTGGAAGTACCTTTACTTATAATTTTTCATTTTTAATATTAGCGGGGATAGCTCTGTCGGGAGAGCATCAGACTGAAGATTTGAAGGTCACGTGTTTGTTATCCATGTTCACCGCACCTGATTCTAGTTGCATAACCCGACTATTCAATCTAAAATTAGTCATTATTCCTTTCTAAAATCTCAATGAATTATCGAAAATACCTAACGTGTTCTAGTTCACCGCACCTTATACAAGTTGGATAACTTGAATATCTTATTAAAAATTAGTGATTATTTCTATTTAAAATTAAAATGAATTAGCGAAAATACCTTTACTGATGAATTTTCATTTTTAATGTTAGTGTGGATAGCTCAGTTGAGAGAGCATTAGATTGAAGATCTAAAGGTCTCGTGTTCAATCTTGCATAATTTGACTATTCAATTTAAAATTAGTGATTATTTCTTTCTAAAATTTCAATTAATTAGCGTAAATACTTTTACTTAAAAATTTCCATTTTAATGTTAGCAGGGATATCTTAGTTTGGAGAGAGTCAAATTTAATATTTGAAGGTCACGTGTTCGATCTCCATGTTAACCACACCTATTTCGCATAACCTGACTATTCAATAGAAAATTAGTCATTATTTCTTTTTAAAATCTCAATGAATCAGCTAAAATACCTATACTGATAAATTTTTATTTCTAATGATTGCGGGGATAGCTCAGTTGGGAGAGCGTTAGATTGAAGATTTGAAGGTCACGTGTTTGATCCACGTTCACCGCACTTTGTTTAAGTTGCATAATTTGACTCTAAAATTAGTGTCATTAGCGATTATTTCTTTTTAAAATCTCATACTCAATGAATTAGAGGAAGATCTGTCACGTTTTTTATCCAACCGGCATAAGTTTACCTTTACTTTTTGAATTTTGAATTTTAATATTAGTGAGGAGAGCGTCATATTGAAGATTTAAAGGTAACGTGTTTGATCCACGTTCATTGCATTAGCGATTATTTCTTTTTAAAATCTCAATCTCAATGAATTAGAGGAAGATCTGGCACGTTTTTTATCCAACTGGCATAAGTTGACTAAGTTGCACAACTTGACTATTCAATCTAAAACATGTGATTATTCATTTTTTTATGTTATCTAGAATGGCTTAGTTGGGAGAGCATTAGATTGAATATTGGAAGGTCTTGTGTTTAATTGACATTCATTATATCTTATAGTTTAGTTGATTATAAATTCTTCTTAAAATATAATGAATTAGTGGAAATAGCTTTACTTATGAATTTTTATTTTTAATCTTAGCGGGGATAGCTCAGTTGGGAGAGTGTCAAACTAAAGATTTGAAGGTCACGTGTTTAATCTTCACGTTCACCGCACCAGTTTCCATTTACATAAGCTAACTATTCAATAAAAAATTAGTTATTATTTATTTTTAAAATTTCAATGAATAATGAATTAGCGGAAATACCCTTCCACATGAATTTTGATTTTTAATGTTAGCGGGGATAGCTCAGTTGGGAATGAATATCTCAAGGTTACATGTTTAATCCATGTTCACAGCAATTGGTTTATGTTGCATAAGTCTATTAAGTTGCATAACTTTATTCAATCTAAAATTAGTGATTATTTCTTTTTAAAATATAATGAATTAGCGGAAATACCTTTACTTATGATTTTTTTTTCAATTATTAGTGAGAATAACTCAGTTTTGAGAGCGTTAGACTGAAAATCTGAAGGTCACGTGTTCGATCCACGTTCACCGCACCTGATTCAAGTCACATAACTCGACTCCTGACTATTTAATTTTTTAAAATCTCAATGAAGTAGTGAAAATATTTTTATTTTTAATGTTAGCGGGAGATTCAAGTTGACTAAGTTGCATAACTCGAATATTCAATCTAAAATTACCGATGAATTTTTATTTTTAATGTTAGCAGGATAGCTCAGTTTGGAGAGCACGAGTGAAGATCTAAAAGTCACGTGTTTGATCCACGATCACCGCACCTAATTCAAATTGACTAACTTGTATAACTCGAATATTTAATCTAAAATTAGTGATTATTTCTTTTTAAAATTACTATATAATCTAAATTTAGTGATTATTTCTTTTTAAAATTTCTAAATTTTCATTTTCAATGTTAACTGGGACAATTTAGGTGGGAGAGCGTAATATTGAAGATTTGAAGGTCACGTGTTTGTTCGACCTTCACCACACCTGATTCAATTAGTATAACTTACTATCTTATCTAAATTTAGAGATGATTTCTTTTTAAAGTTTCAATGAATTAGCGTAAATAATTTTACTGATGAACTTTCATTATAATGTTAACCATAGATAGCTCAATTCAATTGGGAGTGAGTCTGTAGATCTAAAGATAGCGTGGATTCTTAATTCTTTATTTGACTATAAATGCTCCTTAAGACATTTAGTAAAATGACTCATTTGATTGCATGAACAATAAAATTGATCTTCCCATAGAATTGTCAATACATTATACTTTCAATGTTGCTAAGTTGAATCCCTTTGATGTAGGTGATTGATTTTTCTGATTCGAGGACGAATCCTGAAGAGGGGGATGATGATAAGAATCACGGTGTACATTCTACTTTCAATGTTACTGAGTTGAGTTCTTTTGATGTAGGTGATTATTTTTCTAATTCGAGGACGAATCCTTTTGAAGAGGGGGATGATGATAAGAATCACGGTGTCCAACTGGACCTATTACACAACCCAAGACCAAGAAGATTCAACAAGCATTCATACTTCATCTACAAAATTGGATAGGCTAGGTTCAACCGTCATTTCATAAGTAAATATTTGCACGGTTGAAGTAGCAGATGAAGTTGCAAGCATCATTTCATGAGTGGTTAGAAAATTTTATTTATTATTTTAATTTCATAAAGTTTGTAATGCTCAAATTGACTTGGTCTTCTGTGTAGATTTAAAGGGATCGAGATTAAATCACGGGCACTATTTTTCTTTTTGTGGAGAGACTATAAATACCCACAAATTATTATGTAAAAGCATATTTGTGATCAATGAAATTGATCTCTTAAGTTGAGACGTTCCCCCTCATAGAAATCTAAACATATCTTTGTCGTTTTTATGTTTGATGCAATTCTTGCGGTAGATTGCATCTGAGTTATTCAGTCAAGCCTTCCTTGATCAAGTTCGATTGTGGAGTGACTCAATTTTGAAAAAGGTTCCAAATCTTGCTTCTCACTCTTGGATCTCATAATCTAATTCTAGTTTATGTCTTGCCAAATCTTGCTTCTCACTCTTGGATCTCATAATCTAATTCTAGCTTTATCTCTTGGTTTATCCAAATTTTGTATAAGAAGATGTTAATTTCTTTAATACAAGGGTTCTTGTTGCTACAAAAGCTTGGCTCGTTGGGCTGAAGATTACAGTTGGTCTATCATCCTTCAACGGGATCTTCTATCCCCATGGACTTGCTCTGATGCAGTCGTTCTTCTAACGCTGGTGACACGTCCAGTTGTCGAGATTTGTAATGTGAGTTTGTAACCCATCCATTGAGGTTCTTGGAATGATTCTATAGCTTATCAATTCCATGTTGGGAGTTGGATCATGGGTCTTGGGCGAAGGAATCCTTGGTTTACGGCCCCTTGGAGTTGAAGGAAGTGTCATAAGGCTAATTTTTTTATCAATTTTATTGATTTGTTTGAGTGATTTTATTTGATTTTATTTCAATTTTGTCAAACTCAGTAATTACTTTATGTACTAGATCAAAATAAGATGCATAAAAAGAACTTGTCGTAATTAGTTTATTCATCGACCTTTAATCTTAAAAGTAACTTAAAATATTGCAATATTGTGATTCAATCGCCTATTATGAAATTAGGCTCGAACTAAAAAAATAATATTTTTAAAAGATGGAAAAATTCATGAACCAACGAAAATATGTATTCAAAGATGAAGATTTCACAACAACAATCACAAACAATATTAATAAGCATCTTGTCTTCTGGTTTGTCACAATTTCAAACATGAACAAACCTCAATTTCGAGCCGGTGCGTATTATGGATCATAATCGACAATACTTTGCAAGTAGCTTTGAGCATTCACAAAAGGTCGAAAGTTAAATTTCTTTAGAATTGTAACCGAATAACATATGATTATTGTTGAATTTCTAAAAAATACACCACAAATTTCATTTATAGATATAAATGGAACCATTGATATAAAACTGTGATTATATAATTGCATATTCACTAACAAACCCACCTCAGAGTGATCTTCTTCACTAGAGGGTGAAAATTAAGTAGTCTTCCTGGATTACTCAAAAGTGAAGTTTTAAGAAGCTATATTTGAGCAAGAAAAATCATGTTACATGTTTCTGGGATACCACGGAGACATCAATGCAAGCAATCACTACCACCCGAAGTTTCTTTGATATTGTAGTTGGATCTATGAGACTCATCCCTCTGATGTGAAAGAGTAGTTATATCCAACATTCTTACGTGTGTGCCTCTTACAGTACTCTCAACAAATGGATCCCTTGATCTATTACACTCTACTTTACTTTCTCTTGATAACGGTGTGGTATTGACACAACTCATATTGCCGATAATCATCACTTACATCCTAAACCAGAGTATAGCGGTCGACTATCGTCAA
The DNA here is from genome assembly GCF_002738345.1 of Cucurbita maxima. Lineage (NCBI taxonomy): Eukaryota > Viridiplantae > Streptophyta > Magnoliopsida > Cucurbitales > Cucurbitaceae > Cucurbita > Cucurbita maxima. Next base: position 122,096 of record NW_019272072.1, read on the forward strand.
GGACCCATTCACCACTTCAATCATTTCTCTAAATTTTATGATGCTCTAGTGTTAGATTTCATGGGAATATTGCACTAGTAAAGTCTTGAAATGTCTATATATCAAAACTGTTTAACACTTTTCAAATCTTGATTTTTGGCTGTTTGTGTTTTTTTTTTTTTTACTCGTGTTCCTAATCTTCCTTATGTGTTTTTGTTACATTTTTTTTAAATTATTTTAGCAATTAGCCAATTTATTCAATTCTTCCTTTATGTTTTTTTTTAATTATGTTAGCCATTACTTTTGGCTAATTTAATCTATTCTATTTATTTATTTTTTATTTTTTTGCTATTGATGGACGTATCTCTCTGAAACATACTAAATCAAACTAAATAATTGGTTAAGAGAAGATATGAGATATAACTTATTGTTAAATCTCTTTCCATATGAGAATAACTCATTCTCATGTCCATCTTTGCAACCATGTACTAAATTAAGGATTTTATTTCTCTGTGGTCAAAACCATCCTTAAAGGACAAAATTAAAGTTGTAGTTAATCAATTATAATATTTGACGTGCTAGTTTTTAAACTACTTTAAATAGGTGTAAAGAAAGCATGAGAATAACTTAGTTTCACTAATCTGACACGTGTTGGGCATGTACTGAACACTTGTTAATATAATGGATGCATTACAAATTTATAATCCATCATTTCGTATCATACCCTTGAGTTTGAATATATTTTGAGAGTGAAACGTACCTTAAGCGTTTTTTTAAGTATACAAACATATAAACTTATTTATATGAATTTATTTCTAATATAAAATTGATAAATTTTTTGAAATAATTCTTTTTTAATTAATGCATCATATTTATGTCTCGTATCTATATCTCATTTTTATTTTTGTGACTCTGAGATATTTTGCTTTTATAAATAGATATTTTCACGAAAATAAGTTTAATTTATGTTGAGATGGAGAATAAAAATGGACACTTGAGGACGTTGATACTTGAGACTTTGATTTCTCTTAGTGTGAAGCTTGCATCTTGCAATTACTTGGGTAGAGAATGTGTTTCACTTAAAATTCACTCAAGAGAAAATAATCAAATAACGAACCATATGCGAGAGAGGATAACTTTTTTTTTTTTTTAATCTTTGAGATATAAGAAAGAATAAAAATTAAAACATGACATGAAAGACATCTTCTTGAATCATTGTTTTGTTCTAGTAAATGTATATATAAAAAAAAAAAAAAAACCTTATATATTTTTAGATATAATTTAAGATTACCTATTTAAAAAAACTCCATCCAAACTTCTACTCATAAATTTAGTTATTATTTATATACAATTGTTAACATGTAAGAAAATACACGTACAAAATATTTATACTTTTGGTAATACACTAGTCTCGGTTGTTTGACTAAAACAATGCAATCATTGTCCAAACTAAAGAATTTGATTCGAAGCCATCTCCTAAAAGAGGGAGGCTCAATTAGACTTTGTTGTAAGATTCGATCATATCAATTTAAATAGCTTTCTCCACAACTATAAATATCAAACTCCAAAGTATTCACGAGCAAAGTAAGTTTGTTGAAACTACCTATAAAAGTGTTCCAAAGTGAGTTGTGGAGAAGATTTGCCTTAAAATCTAGTTCCAATTAAGGGTGTCAACCATGGAAAAATTTCAGAGGTGGTAGATATAATTTATTTTACAAGCGTGTGGTGAATGGTCTTTTCAGTCTCATATAGGCTACAGTCTTTTCAGTCTCATAATTTTATATTATTGTGATATTTATTCCCAAATTTTATATTATTGTGATAGAAGCTATAAATGACCATTATATTCATTGGTCAGATATTGCAATTGTGATGAAGTGAATAAGTTCTCCTTATACGATCCCCGTACCTCTCACATGCAAAGCAAGTGCTCTACCATCTGAGCTACATACCCATGATTTTGACATCCTAAAACCCTAAATGTCCCATCATCAATAATAGTGAAAATAAAAAAATATCAAAATATTAATAACAAATAGTTTGTTTTGGTGATGCGGGGCATCGATAATTGTGAAAATGAAAAAATATTATAACAAATTAAATACTTTCTTTTGGAGATGCAGGTTATCAATCTCCGTACAACTCGCATGCAACCGTCTAAGCTACATCTTCACAATTTTTACGTCACAAAAACATAAATGATTCGTCGTGAATAATAGTGAAAATGAAAAAATATCGCTACTCATTATGTCATAAATAAGAAAAAATTGAATAGAAATAAAATATTACATCATAGAACCCTAAATTTCCCATCATCAATAATAGTGAAAATGAAGAAAATCTAGAAATGCAGGGTATCAATCCCCATATCTCTTGCATGCAAAGCAAGTGCTCTACCATCTAAGCTATATCCCCACAATTCTTATATCATAAAGTCCTAAGCATCTCGTCATCTGTAATAGTGAAAATGAAAAACTATCCCAGCTCATTATGTCCTAAATAAGAAAAAATTGAAAAGATAAGAAAAAATTGAAAAAAAATAATATATTTAGTAATCGATTCAATTGAAGATGCAAGGTAATGATCCCCATACTTTCCACATACCCTAAATGCCCCTTCATCAATAATTGTGAAAATGAAAAAGTATATATGCATATTATGTCATAAATAAGGAAATATTGAATAGAAATAAAATATTAATAATAAAATAGTTTCTTTTGGAAATGCAAGGTATCGATCCCGTACCTCTCGCATGCTAAGCGAAGCTACATCCCTACAATTCTTGCATCACAAAACCCTAAATTTTCCATCATCAATAATAGTGAAAATGAAGAAATATCGGTACTCAACATGTCATGAATAAGAAAAAATTGAAAAGAAGTAATTTTCAAAATAGTGACATGAAAAACTATCCTGGCTCATTATGTCGTAAATAAGAAAAAATTGAAAAGAAATAATATATTTAGTGATTGATTCATTTTGGAGATGCAAGCTATCAACCTCATAACTTTCCACATCAGAAGTGAGTGCTCTACTATCTGAGCTACATCCCCACAATTCGTACTACAATCTTTTGAAAGGGCATTTTGAGAATCAAACTCGAGACCTCTCACACCCAAAGCAAGAATCATACCACTAGACCAAATTCCTTTGTTTTACCACTTGAAACATATGTATGAAGCCTTAGGCCTAGGTATTAAGGTCGTATTTTGTCGTATTGTAGGAAACACGTGAAGTCCTTAGATGTAGAATGTGTCTGGGAGAATAAAGCCTTGGGATGGGATGTTAAGAAAGACTATGAGTATTAAGAGCATGATGGTAAGTATAAAATGATGTGTCTGGGAGAATAAAGCCTTGGGATGGGATGTTAAGAAAGACTATGAGTATTAAGAGCATGATGGTAAGTATAAAATGATGTGTCTTGGAGAATAAAGCCTTGGGATGAGATGTTAAGAAAGACTATGAGTATTAAGAGCATGATGGTAAGTATAAAATGATGTGTCTTGGAGAATAAAGCCTTGGGATGAGATGTTAAGAAAGACTATGAGTACTAAGAATGTGATGGTAAGTATAAAATAAAGTGTCTTGGAGAATAAAGCCTAGGGATGATATGTTAAGAAAGACTATGAGTATTAAGAGGTTGATGGTAAGTATAAAATGTCGAATATAAAGTTAGGTTGATGTCAAATATGAAGAATCACACCAGTAAACCAAATGCCTTTTCTTGAACACCCAATATTTTTAGCTTTTACTCAAATATATTTTCTCTTAGTTGGAGGGCATTGTTATAATATAAAAGGGTTATCAAATAAACAACCAACCCAACAAAAAAAACAAACTAAATCAATTTGGGTTTGATTGATTCGGTTCAGTTCATCCGTTTGTTTGATTTAATTTTTCCATTTTGTCTCGTATGACAAGAAAATAAAGTTGTATTGAATGCACCTTAGTTTCATTTATGACAAACTCAATGAAACATAATTGCATTAATAGTACAGAGTTGGAGTCTATAAGCATTTCATGAACTTCAATGCAATTCATGCTTCATTAAAGATGAGATAAACTTTGGGGAACTTTAAATTACTTCATGTGGAGTTTCAAATACTATATTCTAGTTACCATCTTTCGGATTAACTAATTGGACACCAATTCATGAATTTAGGGAAATTTTTGTGTAATTATCAACTACAACTTATGTTTTCAAATTTTTAGGACATAATTTAGATAGCTGTTTTTATGAGTCATAAACTTGTTTCTTTGCATAATATGGATTTAGTTGAACTATTATTATCGATAAGATGGACAAAGAAATTGTCTTTGAAATGACTAATAGACCTAGGTTCATCGTTGTTGTTTTTTAACTTGTGATTTTGCAGAAAGTTTTACTAATATGAACTGTCATGTCACAAGAGCTTTAAGGGAAATAAAAAATATACCCTAAACATCATTCAAGATGACAATAAAATGAAGTTAAATTGAACGCACTGTAGTTTCATGTTTGGCGTGTTTAAGATAAAACATAATTGTATTAATGATATTGAGCCTAGAGTCTATAAGAATTTAATGATCTTAAGAGAAATTCCTATTTTATTAGAGGATACCAACTTTATTTAAGGTACAAGGAGTTCAAGAAACTTTATTTGAGGAACAACAAGATTTGAAAGTTTTGAGTTCTAGACCAAATTTGTACCTAATTATTACTTTTGATGACTAATTATAAATTTAGAGAAAAATATTTTACAAAATATTTTTGTAAAGATAGATTAAACTCTAAAGCTTTGGTGACGAAACATTGTTTAGACTAGCAGTTTAAAGTTAGGAGATGCGGCCACAAGTATGATTATTTTGGATGGATTCGAATGAGGGTGCCTTCAAAGGTTGTGCACTCACAGATGGGGTTGTTATGCAGCGTATGAAAGAGCCTTCAAAGGTTGTGCACTCACAGGAGATGCGGTCACACGTCTTTATGTTTGAGTTTTTTTGTATTTTTTTTTTTTTTTTTTGTAATTCTATCCCAAACACTTTTTTTTTGTTTGGATAAATTTGAACAACACCGTCTTATAATTTAATTTAATTTTATATTTAATGTTGTGTTGTTTTCTCAATCTCATTTTAATTTTACAACATTATTTTATATTAATTTACTTTTATTTTTATTTGTTTTTATTTGTTTTCACTTTCAATTTTAGTTTCTATTTGAGTTTTAAACTTTTGAAATTTGGGTTATGATAGATTGGTATCAGAGCAGCCGGATTTTAAATTATATAAATTTTTTCTTAGGATAAAGAGTCGTATATCTCTATGACTCAGCTCAATGACACGTCTCTCCGCGACCAAGTAAGCAGTCTAACCCTCTTTTGTAGTATATGATATGTTGTAAAACTTGTATAAATTTATTGTATGTTTTGATTTTTGTGGTAGTTATAAAATGACCTTGGACGTTAAAGAGTGAACGTTAACTATATAAGACAATACTGGATCATCGTTATAGTGTCTAGATATCGTGAGGAGGAAAAGAGTGGTCATGAGATATATGACTAGCCTTAGGAAACCAGAGAGTTTTCGTTGCAGAGTGCGAGACATCTAATCCATGAAATTTTGGTACTATAAATGAAGAAACTAGAGATGGTCCCCAAACGTCTGTATGGACCATTTCCAATCGCACTTTCTTTGATTCTCTAGCAGCTTTTATGAAGCTAACTCGTTTATATTTTTCCATAACGCAGCTCTCACAAACACCCATATCAATAGATTTTAGGCCTTCTAAAACTTCATTTGCACCCATCAACTTCATTTCTTTGATGCTCATATGTGCAAGTCTATTGACACTGCTGTAGGGTGTAAAAACTTGTTGTTGTTGCTGTTACTTGAATTGGAAACACTCTTAGCAACAACAACCTTTTTATACACTCTAGTTGGTGTATAGGGTTCCATATTTTAGGTCATGCTACCACCATGACACCCTTCACAATCTTTCCCAAACTCTTTCCAAACTCGACTGCATAACCTGTGCTATCCAACTGACAAATAGAGATCAGATTCTTCTTGAGATCATAAATATTTCTGATATTCTATAATGTCCACTCACTCATTTCCTGTTAGAGTTTATACGTAGACATCTCTCTTCCCTTCAATCTTCAACGATTTGTTGTCGGCAATATACACCTTCCTAACATTTCCTTATTTGAAATTTTGAAAAAATTTCTTACTTGGAGACGAATGAAACGATGCAACTGAATCTAAAATCCAAAATTCAATTGGGCTATTCACGGTAAGGATTAAAGTATTCTCAGTATCTTTTGCTGAAAATATGGAATTATTGTTATCTTCAAATTTGTGATTTTTCTTTTCTTCAATTTTGTACAATCTGTCCGAAAGTGTTATTTTTCTCCACAATTTCAAGTCTTTTCGTTTTGTTTGTTTTGAGATTTTCACGGTTTCTTAATTTTGATCGCCCATGTTTGTTTGGACTCTTTGATTTACTTCTTCCCCTTCGATCAACAATGAGAGCATTGTCTGATGAATCTCCAATTTCTCGTTTGGGCTTTCGCTGACATCTTGAATTTCATTAAATTTCAATTTTTTAGATCCTCGTGAACTGTTGATTGCAGCAACAACAGTATACCACGACTCGAGTAAAGATTACACAAAAATCAATGCTTTAATTTAATTTTTTAACATAATTTCCACCCAACTCAATTGACTTACAATCTTGTTGAACTAATTTATATGATTTGCAACATATCGACATTTGTAGATTGAACAACCTCTGCATCAAATATACCTTGTTCATAGCCGACGTATTTTCGTACATATTTGACAACACCTTCAATAGGCCCGATATCGTCTTCTCTTTGATGATGTTGAACGTCATTTTTCTGGACAGCGTCAACGAGATTAATCCTACGGTGTGTATGATTAGTTCTCAAAATCATATCTACACCCATCAGAACTAAAATGTCCCAAAATGTACTATAGAAGAACGTGACCAGTTGTTGTTTATTCACTTTTAGCTTATAACACTACTCTATTTGAAATTGTTTTTAACGTCTTTCCTCGCTCACGTTTTCTAAAATATTTCTTCTAAACGTGATTTAAGCATACACTACTATTGTTTGTTCAGTCTGAATTTTTCATGGTTGACTTGTTCACTAGATTAGAACAAATGTCACATAATTATTGTCTCACTACTGCAAGAGTGCGATTGTGACCCTTGTCTTCCTTTCAATTGTGGGCCGCATCTTCTGACTAGTTACGTGACTTTGGCATGGAGCATATGTGTAGGTTGAAAAAGAAATGGTTGGATGTGGACTGTGAATAAGGGTTGGGCCACGGAAGGTTTTTTTTTTTTTTTACCACATATGGACTTTGGGCTAGAGAGTCTTAAATTTGGGTTCGTTCGAAAAATTTTGGTTCGTGTTTTAGTTCAAATGAACCTAAATTAAACCTACTAGTTTCTTCTTCCTTGCACGACTCACTCCTATTCTCTGTTCTATCTCTTCTTGCTCTCTAAATCTTTTTTAAAGGCTATTGTTCACCGATTATTTGGGAGCATCTTCCTTAAAAGGATTGTGACCACAGATGATCTATGTAGAAAATTTGTACCCATTTCCTAAAATCTTTAGCGGACAACATACCCAAAACAGATGCGCTACACCTCGTCTCACCCCTCCGGAGCATATAGATCCACCCAATCGATGAACGCTCAAACCAAACTCGCCCATACTTTTTGGCACAGGGATGTGAGAACCAATCCGAGTAATCTACAATGGAGAGACCCTTGAAAGCAACAAACGAGAATGGCTCGGTTGATAGCAGGGTTAAAGAAAAGGTGAGTATGAAAAGACGTATCGCGTAACCGTCCCTGTAAGAAGCTTCATTCTTTCTTGATCTATGAACCGACTTTATGAAAAAAAAATAAGTCTTTCAGCTGAAAGTGTGACTGTTGGGTATGGATAAGCGAACCTCTTGGTTCGGGGGAAACCGGAGATGTTGGCTAAGAAAGCTAAGCATGCAAGTACAGGACGGACAAAATGCACATAAAAATTGATTGACATGAATCCTCTCCCTCTCAGTTTGGCTAGTTGGCTAGTTACACGATAAGCGGGAAAGCATACCAGGCAAGAAAATAAAGGCTGCTTGATCTCCTGTAAGGCCAACCCTTAATGGCGAGCTCACCAGGCAATGCTATAAGTCTAATAGAAGTCCAAGGTTTCGTCTATTACGGACTAGGAAGCTCTTGGAGGATCTAACATGAAATGAGAAATACATTCGATTACGGCAATTAATAGATAACGAACTTTTTGGTAGAAACTGAATGATCCCTTGGCTCGAGCAAGAAAAGGAAAAGGTAGTCGTACTCCTACCTTTTCCGTCGAACGAGAGGAAAGTTTGAGCTGAAAGATTGAATCACACTAGATAAGAAAGACGGGCTTAGCAGGTTTCTCCAAATGTATAAACAAAAAGAAGATACGGATACACATACATTTTCGCATGGAAGAACCTAGCTGAACCAGATTAAGGGTCCTAACCTAGTTCGACTGACCTTCTTTAGCTAGCCCCCGCCACTTGTAACGAGGTCAACCCGTATGTGCTTTTTCTTTTTGTTTAGTGAGATAGCTTACCAGCTCTTTCAGCTCATAGCAGCAGTATGAAAAGCGGAATCCTCATCCTGAGTCGAGTCCACATTGCCATACGAATTGACATCTGCCAAACCAAGGGCTTCTATTTTTTCTTTAATGAAAGCGGATTTAACAGTTTCGATAAAACCAACCTCTTTTAAAGAAGAAGTCGCTCTACCTTGATCACCGTGGACATACGCATCTCCCTCTTTAAATTTGCCTACCATGAAAAGGAAAGTTCCCTCATGATAGGCCCTCCCAGCTGTCGAACGTCTTTCGATCAATCGAGAGAGGTATAGAATAGTACAACAAACCAACAAGACAAGAATGGACTCATAAGATGGGCGGTCAGGGAATCGATTTCATTTGTGTTATCCGCCAAGGAAATGATCGAGGAATTCTCTATACACGGCTAAGAGATGACTATATTGTTGTACATCCTGAATAAAGTACTGTAGCCAATCGAAGCTATTGAAACTGAAAGCGTGTATAACTCAGATCCATTTTCTCTTCGATTCGTAAACTTCAGATCTGATCTTACTTTCGTCTCCGGTTGACTGAGAGAGAATTTTGGCCTGGTGTGCAACTGGTTCGGTCAACAATAAGGTTCAAAGCGAATTGATTAAATGGGCTTGAAGTTCCATTATCGTTAGGTCGAAGATCTCTACTAGGTTTAGTGCACTTTGGTAGTTGCGAATGATGCCGTAATCGAATGTCTTTCTCTTTCGACATTCTCTCTTACCAAGCACTCATACTCGCAAGGGTTGAGGAGACAGTCCGTGAGATAATTGGGCTTCGAGATTGCGTATACACGAAAAGAGCTCGCTTTAGACTTTCTACCTCGGCGTTTTGTGCTCGGTTCTGGTTCAGGAAAGGGTCTGAAAAGAGCTCGCTTTAGACTTTCTACCTCGGCGTTTTGTGCTCGGTTCTGGTTCAGGAAAGGGTCTGATCTCTTTCATTGGAGCACATTGATGCCGAACGAGTCTTCGGAACCGGTGGAGAGGCTATGATGACTTCAGGCTATTCAAATACCATGACTAAGTCATACTTGGAATTTCTTTTTCATAAACCTGCCTGATGATTGATAAGGTTAGGGATTTTAAAAGACAAAAGAATGACAATATCTTTTTCATAAACCTGCCTGATGATTAATAAGTCACACCTGAAGCTTTTGAAAATTAAAGCTTTTGAAAATGAAAGCGTGTATAACTCAGATCCATTTTCTCTTCGATTCGTAAACTTCAGATCCGATCTTACTTTCGTCTCCGGGTGACTGAGAGAGAATTTTGTCCTGGCGTGCAACTGGTTCAGTCAACAATAAGGTTCAAAGCAAATTGATTAAATGGACTAGAAGTTCCATTATCGTTAGGTCGAAGATCTCTACTAAGGTTTAGTGCACTTTGGTAGTTGCGAATGTTGCCGTAATCGAATGTCTTTCTCATCCGACATTCTCTCTTACCAAGCACTCATACTCGCAAGGGTTGAGGAGACAGTCCGTGAGATAATTGGGCTTCGAGATTGCGTATACACGAAAAGAGCTCGCTTTAGACTTTCTACCTCGGCGTTTTGTGCCCGGTTCTAGTTCAGGAAAGGGTCTGATCTCTTTNGAAAAGAGCTCGCTTTAGACTTTCTACCTCGGCGTTTTGTGCTCGGTTCTGGTTCAGGAAAGGGTCTTATCTCTTTCATTGGAGCACATTGATGCCGAACGAGTCTTCGGAACCGGTGGAGAGGTTATGATGACTTCAGGCTATTCAAATAGCATGACTAAGTCATACTTGGAATTTCTTTTTCATAAACCTGCCTGATGATTGATAAGGTTAAGGATTTTAAAAGACAAAAGAATGACAATATCTTTTTCATAAACCTGCCTGATGATTAATAAGTCACACCCGAAGCTTTTGAAAATTAAAGCTTTTGAAAATGAAAGTGTGTATAACTCAGATCCATTTTCTCTTCGATTCGTAAACTTCAGATCTGATCTTACTTTCGTCTCCGGGTGACTGAGAGAGAATTTTGTCCTGGCGTGCAACTGGTTCGGTCAACAATATGGTTCAAAGCAAATTGATTAAATGGACTAGAAGTTCCATTATCGTTAGGTCGAAGATCTCTACTAAGGTTTAGTGCACTTTGGTAGTTGCGAATGTTGCCGTAATCGAATGTCTTTCTCATCCGACATACTAAGGTTTAGTGCACTTTGGTAGTTGCGAATGTTGCCGTAATCGAATGTCTTTCTCATCCGACATTCTCTCTTACCAAGCACTCATACTCGCAAGGGTTGAGAAGACAGTCCGTGAGGTAATTGGGCTTCGAGATTGCGTATACACGAAAAGAGCTCGCTTTCGACTTTCTACCTCGGCGTTTTGTGCCCGGTTCTAGTTCAGGAAAGGGTCTGATCTCTTTCATTGGAGCACATTGATGCTGAAGGAGTCTTCGGAACCGGTGGAGAGGCTATGATGACTTCAGGCTATTCAAATAGCATGACTAAGTCATACTCCGAATTTCTTTTTCATAAACCTTCCTGATGATTGATAAGGTAAGGGATTTTAAAAGACAAAAGAATGACAATTTCTTTTTCATAAACCTGCCTGATGATTAATAAGTCACACCCGAAGCTTTTGAAAATGAAAGCGTGTATAACTCAGATCCATTTTCTCTTCGATTCGTAAACTTCAGATTGTGTATACGCGAAAAGAGCTCGCTTTCGACTGACAATTTCTTTTTCATAAACCTGCCTGATGATTAATAAGTCACACCCGAAGCTTTTGAAAATGAAAGCGTGTATAACTCAGATCCATTTTCTCTTCGATTCGTAAACTTCAGATTGTGTATACGCGAAAAGAGCTCGCTTTCGACTGACAATTTCTTTTTCATAAACCTGCCTGATGATTAATAAGTCACACCCGAAGCTTTTGAAAATGAAAGCGTGTATAACTCAGATCCATTTTCTCTTCGATTCGTAAACTTCAGATTGCGTATACGCGAAAAGAGCTCGCTTTCGACTGTCTACCTCGGCCATTGATGTCGAAGGAGTCTTCGAAACCGGTGGAGAGGCTATGATGACTTCAGGCTATTCAAATAGCATGACTAAGTCATACTCGAAACGATAATCATACCACTAGACCAAATATGCCTTAATAAGTCATACTCGAAACGATAATCATACCACTAGACCAAATATGCCTTAATAAGTCATACTCGAAACGATAATCATACCACTAGACCAAATATGCCTTAATAAGTCACACCCGAAACGATAATCATACCACACTAGACCAAATATGCCTTTATAGTAGAAACTTCCCAATGTACTTGAGACCTCTCACACCCGAAATGATAATTAATTATTTTAGTGCTTTTTTTTCTTTTTTGGAGGGTCATTCCGAGAATTGAATTCGAGACCTCTTGCACCCAAAGCAAGAATCATACCACTAGACCAAATGCCCTTAGTATGGGTTTATATTAAGTTTTTTATGAAATGTATCATCAATATTTCATTTATTTTCTTTGTTAATGAAATCCATGAGAAATAATCATTATTATTATATCTTTTAGATCTAGACGGCTGTTAAATTATTTACATATGGTTTGCGACAATTACTGTATTAAGAAGAAAATAGTGTAAGTTTTAGTTTGATAGTTCCATTTGAGACACATATCGTGGAATACACAAGTAAAGAAAATATCGAAAGTTAGGATTTGGGTAGGCATGCCTATTGAAAGTGGAAAAGATAAAATGATATTAATAAAAAAGAGCATCATTTTTGATAGTTCCATTTGAGACACATATCGTGGAAGATTACGATGGAAGAATATACACGTTGAATTGTTTTGTTTTCTTTGAGGCTCATTCTTTTGAGTCTTTTGAGAATTGAACTCGAGACCTCTTGCACCTTAAGTGAGAATCATACCACAAACAAATGCCCTTTCTAAAAAATTGCAACATTTTTAACTCAGTATATTTTTTTCTCACAAGTTTGAAATCTATTTTCTTGAGCGGTTGTTGGACTATAAAACAAAAAGTTGATGGTCTAGTATGCAAGTGTTCAAATCAACTACAACCCAACAAATGAATCAAACTAATCCGTTTGGGTTGGGTTGGATTTATTCTGCTCAGTCCATCAGTTTGTTTGATTTAATTCTTCTATTTTGCTTCCTATGACAAAAAAATGAAGTTGTATTGAATGTAACATAGTTTGATTTATGACAAACTCATATGAAATATAATTGCATTAATAGTACTAAGAGTTGGAGTCTGTAAATATTTCATGAACTTAAGTGCAACTCATGTTTTATTAAAGACGAGATAAAATTTAGTTAAGTAACTGGAACTTTAAATTACTTCATGTGGAGCTTCAATTACTCTATGTTAGTTACTATCTTTAGGATTGACTAATTGGACACGAGTTCTTGGATTTAGGGGATTGTTTTATGTAATTTTCAACTACAACTTATGTTTTCAAATTTATAGGTCATAATTTAGGTAGTGGTCATATATTATGGATGAACACTAGAGTTTCTATCCCATTCACTACAACTACTCTAGTTTTTTTTTTAAGGCTATAATTGTCATCTATGTTGTATGACAATAAAATTTGTTTCGATGAAATTTTAGTTAAAGTTGCATATTTTACTTCTTGCGAGTAAAAAATTTGTTTCTTAGCAGAATATGAATTTAGTTGAAGAGTTATTAGGAATAAGATGGAGAAAGAAATTTTCTTTAAAATAATAAAGAGACCCAAGTTCATCTTTGTTATTGTCAAATTGTGATTTTGCAAAAAACTTAACTAATATGAAATATCAAGGTAAATCAAGAATATATCATTCACATCATTCAAGATGACAATAAAATGGAGTTAAATTGAACGTAGTTTTAGTTTCATGTTTGGTAGGTTCAATATGAAGCATAGTTGTATTAATGATATTAAAGAGAAATTGGTGTTTTATTAGAAGAGACCAACTTCATTTAAGGTACTAGGAGTTTAATCTACTTCCATTGTAATTTCAATCACTTCACAATGATTACAAATTTAAGGTTGGCTAATTGAACATCAATTATCAACTTCAGGTTATAATTTAGGTAGTAGCCATTATAATATTAATAAGTATAAGAGTTACAATTTTCCATGGACCATATGTCTTATAGTTAAATGAATATATATATATTATGTATGTCGAGGTCTGGATAAAGCACAAAGTAGTAAGGAACACCATTGTCAACTCTAGAGCCACCCACAACATGATGGAGACCGATGCAAAATATTTTAACATCCTTTGGCATCAAGATACAGGAAAGATGAACGTCGTCAAATTGGAAGCTTTGTCTGTCTTAAGAGTCACAATGAGAACTCTAATCAAGCTAGAGCCTTGGACTAGGAAAATTGTTTAGTGATAGTTGAAATGGATGACTTCGACGTCGTGTCAAGAATGAATGTCCTGCTGAAACACAAAGTCATTTACATGCCCCTAGAAAAATGTCTAGTAGTAACGGAGTCTAACTCGACGATCATTCAGAAAAACATCCATCAACCAAGAGGGTTGAAAATGATGTCGATACAACAGTCGAAAAAGAATCATAGCCATGATGAATCTACGCTTTATGCTATTGTTGTAATTGAAAAGGGGAGCTCGAGTGAGCCAATCTCAATAGAAACCTTGTTGCCACTACATGAACACCACGACACAAAACAAGGTCAGATAATGGATTTATCCCCACCAGGAGAGACAAAAACAAGGTCAGATACTAAAGAAGGGAGACAAAAACAAACCACTGAAGCAACACATGTTCACATAGAAATATCATCTAGACGGATGTAGAGAAGGGTCAGTCGGAAGCGTCAACCACAATAATTTCAAGAAAAATAAAGAGTTCATATAAGTTAAGGTCAGATCAACTTCGAGTTCAAAGCAACAAAACCAAAGACTGGTGTGAAAATACTATGGACTAGTTAAAGTTATCCATAAGATTATGAAGACATCATATAAAATCTAATTGCTCTTATGGATGCGGACTGACCTTGTTGTCCACGTCAGTAACTTGAAACGTTATTATTTCTACCAAGAAGACATCAAGTAGAAGCAGGTGATATGACGTCATACAAAGAAGAAAAATTTTTAAGCGAAGAAAGTAGGAAAGACACGAACAGAGAAGACATGAAGACTCAACAAACTGAGAAGTAATTTTCAACAGCACCTAGTAGGTTGGAAGAGACTCCTCATTATGAGATCAGCTGGAAGCGCATTGAGAGATCTAAAGTCAGCCTCATCCAATAAACTGCGTGGGGGCAGATGTCACAGCCATGATTGCCCAAGGCGTGTTGCCTGTGGTTGCATGTTGCATGTCTCAGCAATTCTTGTAAACAATTTGTTGTCCAAGGTTGTTATTTGGACAATGTTATTGTTTATCGGTTATTTGGGCGACATGCCTTGAGCAATCATGACCGTTACAATTGGCTAAGACATTTGTTGTCCATATGCTATTGTTGTCCAAGAGACTCCTGATTATGAGGTCATGATTGGCTAAGACATTTAAAGAAGTTTTATCTAGGGCAACTTCTATCACCATCCTCTTCTTGCTCTCTGAAACTTCTTTAAATGTTATTGTTCACTGGTTATTTTGGCGCATCTTCTTTAAAAGGATTGTGACGACATATGACATAGGTAAAACTTCTATTGGGAGATCAGTGCAATAGAAAATCTGTGTCCCTTTCCTGAAACCTTCAGCGCACAACATAACAAAGAGTTCCTAGAAAAAATATCATAGAACAATTTGTGTAATGCCTTTGAAGTTAGGCTCGAGGCTCTATCTTATTTCCCAAGAATATGGTTCATTCTCTATTCACATAGAAATTCTGCAATAGAAAGTGGTACCCTCATCTTCTTTTACAAAACTTTCTCAAGTCCTCGTGGAATGATTTGAAAGTGGTACCCTCATCTTCTTTTATAAGACTATCTCATCCTTCATGGAATGATTATGCTATGTTGATTCTTATAGAAGGGAGTAGGAGTAAGAGTAGATGACTGTTTATGGTCCAAATCCCAAAAAAGTAAGTCTTGATGTCAAGAAAGGAGAGGAATCCTCATAGTTTCCAAGATTTGAAGAGAATCATACATACACAAATTTTCTTTGTTTGTTTATTCTTGTTGTTTGCTCTCTTCAATTAACATGTTATAAAGACACTTGTAAATTATAATTAAATATAGCTTTTTTTTTCTTTCCAAATATCAATTTGAATTACTTCTTGATTGAGGTTTAAAAAACCTATTTCAAATCTTATTATATTGCATGCTTCAATTTGATATAATTGTTGGGGGCATTTTTAGAATCAAACTCGGGACCTCTCGCACCCGAAGCGAGAATCATACACTAGACCAAATGGCTTGTAGTGGTACCCTATCAATATTAGTTGCTGGTCCATATCTTTTATGCGCCTCAATATTTGAAATTTATCCACATGTTTTTGTGCTTTAGAACATATTATTATTTTCATGTTAACTTCATATTGTTGATAAGCACATTACCCTACGTTTTATAATCTCATGTATTGGCTGAAACCACCACATCTAAATGAAGTTCTCAAATAATCAAATAAATTATAAAGGATAGGGGAATAACAATAAATGAAAAGAGCCTGTAATAAAAGGCAAACATGATACCTATGGTTAGCTGTAATAGAAGACAAATATCCTATAATAAAAGATCAAATATGATATATATGGTAAGTTATAATTGTTGGGTTTTATGTCCTAAAACTCATAGTGTGTAAACAAAAACATATTTTATTTTCAATAAAGTTATTATTGTTGTTTATTTATTAAAGATTGTTATTGAATAAAGTGAACTTTACGATCATTAATCTAAATCCAATAAATTTGGTTAACTCAAGTATGCATGCTTGTCACGTTATCCCAAACATATGAGTGGAATTGTTAGTGTCAAAATTTGGTGATCTCAAATTTGCATGAACATGGAAACATACTCTATAAATAGAGTGATCATAAAACATGAAATGTCTTCGTCTTGGTGAAAAACCTTGAGAAAAACCTCTCACAAATACTCTCTTCATATATACAAAATCCCTCCCAAGTTTAGTCACTCACCGGATTCCACAATCCTGTTCTAAGGTCGGAGGATAGTGGAGAAGACACTAGTGGTGGTTCGAAACCGGTTCGTGAGGAAAAAGGAATTTGAACTACAAAAGGTTAGACTCATTAAGTTTTAATACTCATGAACATGCTAGTTATTTACTATAATTGACGTTCTAAAAGTGCCTAAGATTCAAATTTCTTTCGCATGTGTTATATTAACACCATCAATTGGTACAGAGCAAGTTTTAGGCACTTTATTTACATTAATTTGATCATGGTGGGTACCATTTCATGAATGAAATTTTGTTGTTCCTAAAGTGGATGGTTTTGGTTTTGGCATTTTTTATGCTTCTATTTGATACAATTATTGTAATAAGCCTAATGTGTATGGGCTTTAATGAATGAAGAAAAGGTCTGTAATTTTTATGGAGTCATTAGAGTCCATTTTAGGTTGTAATTGATCGAAAATGGAAGAGATAGCAAGCTGAACTGAAGAAGAAGATGGAAGAGGCAGTTCGGGTGGTTTTTCTGCCTTTGGGGTCCGGTTCAACGTTTTTAAGGGTTGGGTTGCCCAGTTCGTGATCCTCGGGAGCGGTTCAAGTTATTTTTAATTATTAATGTAATAATTTAGTTAATTGCTTGTTTTAAAATGCCAAAACCAATCCACTTTAGCGTGTTTAATTAATTATGCATTATGAATGTATGTTTTAATTAAATAGAAAATGTATATGCACAAAGTATGTCATATAGATTTAGAATCTCACCATAGGCTAAGCATGTTTCATGCATTCCAAGTATGTTATAATTATTATAATGTATAGTATGCATGTTTAGGGTTCCATGAGTGATAGATATAAATTGTTATATTATTGCATGGAATGGATGATTATATAATTGTTATATAAAGCATGTTAGATGCATGTTATAGGTTATTTTCAACGTCATAAAACGAGATAGACGTTAAAATCTATAATAAAGTTAAGTACATGCTCACTCAGGGTTAAGAACCGAGCACGATCAATTTTAATAGTTAAAATAGGTCGATGTCTTACAAAATTGCAGTTACGAGAAAGCTCACCTGGCACGATCTTGTCTAAGGCTGGAGGTACTTACGTCGACGGTTTACAGAACACCTACTACCTGGAGATCGGACCAGTACTTGAACTTAGTTAGCACAGTTCTATGAGCATGCTTAAGTAATATAAGTTTTAGAAAAATAACCTAGACTTAAGCTATATTTAATTAGCCGGAATATAACTAAGTAATAGGTATACCCAACCGTCTAAAATACTTGGTGGGAGGAAAAAGATATATGAGATACATCGTTTTCCTTTTACGCTCTCTAGAAAATTCACACCGTGAGATTCATGCTCGGGCTTGTGTTGCCCTGGGAGCATCCTCCATTCGGAAGGTATTTGCATGAGTCAATAACAAGGTGAATAGAGAAAGTATTTATAGTAAGTGGGAGAAGGAAGTATATCAACACCTCCTATGGTCTCCACCACTAGGTTGCACCGTGAGATTTCCATGTTCCACCTACATGTTGCCCTAAAGCTACTACCCATTCGGAGGATTGTAACATGGGAGTCGAAACAACGCAAACTCTAGAAATGGATAGGATTTCTTAGGTCCGTTCCCAACTTTGGCCTTTTCATTCGATAGCATTGTTGGGACCGATCTCTGAGGTCTGAAAATGGCAGGTCACACTTCCGAAGAATTACTAAGAGTTCTGGAATCTCTAAAAGGGATGTTTGGACAACCGTCCTTCTCCCTTAGACATGAAGCCATAAAATACATTTACAATTGTCGTATGTAAGAAGCGACCTCAGTTAGGGAACATGTCCTAGACATGATGGTCAATTTCAATGTGACAGAAGAAAATGAAGCTGTCATTGATGAGAAGAGTCAAGTCAATTTTATCATGATGTCTCTTCCGAAGAGCTTCTTCCAGTTCCGCACAAATGTGGTAATGAAAAAAATAGAATATAACTTGACTGCTCTTCTCAATGAGCTACAGACTTATCAATCCCACTTAACGAACAAGGGACAAACAAGAGAAGCAAATGTTGCTATTTCCGAAAAATTACTACGAGGATCGTCCTCAAAAAATAAATCTGGACCTTCAACTTCTAAAAGTGTTTTGATGAAGAAGAAGGGTAAAGGAAAAAATAAGATTCCTACTAATCGCAAACACAAGGTTCAAAAAGCAGATAAAGAAAAATGTTTCCATTGCAACGAAAACGGGCACTGGAAGAGAAACTGCCCAAAATCCCTTATAGAGAATAAAGCCGAAAAGACACCACAAGGTAAATATGATTTACTCGTTGTAGAAATATGTTCAGTAGAGTATGAAAACTCAACTTGGATACTAGATTCATGGGCGACTAATCATATTTATTTTTTTTACCAGGAAACTAGCTTCTGGAGAATGTTTGCGAACGACGAGATAACACTCGGGGTTGGAACAGGAGAGGCTGTCTCAGCAAGATCAGTATGAAATTTAAAGTTGTTTTTTGGAGATAGATTCTTTATATTAGATAATGAACTTTTTGTTCCTGAAATGAAAAGAAATCTAAAATCTATCTCTTGTTCATTTGCAAAAGAGGTATTCATATTTGTTTTGTAAACCTAGAAAACAACTTATATATGTTAAAATCGATCGAAATAAAAGCCATTTTAAATACCGAGATGTTTAAAAAAGCTAAAACTCAAAATAAATGAAAAAAAATTTCTCCTAATACCTATCTTTGGCACTTAAGACTAGGCCACATTAATCTCAATAGGATTGATAGATTGGATAAAAAATGGACTTCCAAATAAGTTAGAAGACAACTCTTTACCTCCATGTGAGTCTTGTCTTGAGGGTAAAATGACTATACGATCGTTTTTCGAAAAAGGTTATAGTGCAAAAGAAACCTTAGAACTCGTGCATACAGATCTTTGTGGTCCAATGAATGTCAAAGCACGAGGAGGGTATGAATATTTCATCAGATTTATTGAGGATTATTCAAGGTATGACTATCTTTACCTAATGCGTCACAAGCTCGAAGCTCTTGAAAAATTCAGAGAGTATAAGACTGAGGTTGAGAATCTATTGGGTAAAATTATTAAAACACTTCGATCAGATCGAGGAGGAGAGTACATGGACTTAAGATTTTAAGACTAGATGATAGAACATGGAACAAGGTCACAACTTTCAGCCCATGGTATGCCTCAACAAAATGGTGTATCAGAAAGGAGAATTAGAACTTTGTTAGACATGGTTCGGTCTATGATGAGTTTCGCTCAATTACCCGATCCGTTTTAGGGATATGTAGTGGAGACTGCTACATGCATTTTGAACATGATTCCTACTAAGAGTGTTTAAGAAACACCTTATGAGTTATGAAAAGGGCGTAAAGGTAGTTTACGTCACTTCAGAATTTGGGGATGCACATGTGTTGGTGCAAAATTCCAAGAAATTAGGACGTCGTTCAAAATTATGTCTATTCGTAGGATACCCCAAAGAGACGACAAGTGGTTTATTTTATGACCCTCAAGAAAATAGAGTGTTTGTATCAACAAACGCTACATTCTTAGAGGAAGACCACGTAAGAAATCATCAACCTCGTAATGAACAAGTATTAAGTGAGATTTCTAAAGAAGCTACTAATACAACAACAAAAGTTGTTGATCAAGCTGGTCCTTTAATAAGAGTTGTTGATGGAGCTGACACTTCTGGTCAATCACATCCTTCTCAAGAGTTGAGAATGCCTCGACGTAGTGGGAGGGTTATAACTCAACCGATCGTTACTTGGGTTTGGCAGAAACTCAAGTCATCATACCTGATGATGGCATTGAGGATCTATTGACCTATGAACAAGCAATGAATGATGAAGATAGAGATATGTGAATTAAAGCCATGAATCTTGAAATGGAGTCAATGTACTTCAATTCAATTTGGGAACTTGTACATCAACCAGATAGGGTAAAACCTATTGGTTGCAAATGTATCTATAAGAGGAAACGAGACCAAACCGGTAAGGTACAGACCTTTAAAGCTCGACTAGTAGCAAAGGGTTATACCCAAAGAGAGGGGGTGGACTATGAAGAAACCTTCTCTCCTGTTGCTATGCTTAAATCGATTAGAATACTCTTGTCTATTGCCACATTTTATGATTATGAAATTTGGAAAATAGATGTTAAGACAGCCTTTCTAAACGACAATCTTGAAGAGAGTATCTATATGGCTCAACCAGAGGGGTTCATTGAACAGGATCACGAGCAAAGAGTTTGAAAATTTAAAAGAACCAAGAAGCCATAAGCGAGGAAAACATATTGAACCCAAATATCATCTCATAAGAGAGATTGTGTAACGAGGAGATGTGATCGTCACACAGATAGCTTCAAAGCACAACATTGTTGATCCATTTACAAAGCCCCTCACGGCTAAAGTGTATGATGGGCACCTAGTGAGTCTAGGACTACGAGTTAGGTAATCTAGGTTAAGTGGGAGAAAAGGCATGAGTATGTGATGCCCTAGTTTCTCTCTACTCAACGTTATAAAACCCCACTAGAGTTTTAGTCCAAGTGGGAGTTTGTTGGGTTTTATGTCCTAAAACTCATAGTTTGTAAACAAAAGCATGTTGTATTTTCAATAAAGTTATTATTGTTGTTTATTCAGTTAAGGTTGTTATTGAATAAAATGAACTTTACGATCATTAATCTAAATCAAATAAACTAAGAACACTCTAGCTATAGTATGATTACTTGAACTATATGTAAAAACATAAGAGTTGATCAAGTTCAAGTATATAGTCAATATGATCTATAGTATAAGGATAAAGCTAAGTACCTTATCCTGAGAACACTATGGATGTGGACCACTTTTGTATATGATATAAACAATGCGATCACTAAAATTGTACATGTGGAGACATGTGAGTGGGGGCGTCCTATGCAATGAGTATTGCATAAGATCGGACCATGAAGAAAATCACTCTCACTTTATAATGTCGTTTACTGTTGAGACTGATTTTCTTTTCATTCGATGACCTAAGTAACTCGATCTTAATCTTGAGCTAACCATGAACTCGTTGTTTATTCGGAATTATCCTTAGATTTGCATGGGTGAGAGTGGCTCAAGTTCGCCAACTCAATAGGCCTCTCATTTTCGGGGTAAGACTGGGTAAATGGCTGAGGACGTGGGGTGCAAGATGGAATTAACTCCTACCCACTTTTAGGGATAGAAGAGAGGTAGTTCCCTTAAGTACTGATTCTAGGTCTTGAATAAGGGGCCCCACCCTCTCATTGGCCTGAGAGGGATCCGGTTTACTGGTTGAACCACAAACAAATTGTTCATTAGAGGATCAGTGAGACATAAGAAACAAAAAGTAACTTCAGGGGTAAAACGGTAAATTGACCCAGCTCTAGTTACTAACAACCTGTGAAGGATCGACTTACTAATCCACGTTATATAAAATGGACAAAAATATATCTATAGTGAGGGGAGTGCAACTACTAGGCTATAGTGGAATGTCCTAGTACTTAACGAATGTTGGTTAACAAAGTTAATGAGTTTAACAGGTTAATCTTGGATCGATGGAGCCCATGATATATAGGTCCATTAGGTCCCTCTGCTAGCTCATATCGGACTAAACCATAGAACAGTGTGACGAGTGAGTTCGAAGTGTTCGAATTCAAATTAGGGAGAATGCACTACATAAATACGATATATTTAACTGCATTTTTGTTTTATTTACGAATTAAACAAAAAGAGAGAATTTGAGATATTTAAATAAAATTTAATATCTTAATCAAATATTTGTCGAAATTAATTGGGATTGACATTTGAATTAATATTAAATATTTAATTAATCATTAAATATTACTTTAATTTGAAATTTATAATTCAAATTGATTGTTGAATCAAAATGAAGAAAGTCAAAATGTTGACTTCATTTAATGGAAAAATCCATATTAGTGAAATTTTGAGGTGTCAAAATTTTGTTTAACCAAACTTGCATGTTTGCCAAATAAACCCTACAAATTTGAGTGTCAAAATTTGGTTAACTCAAGTATGCATGCTTGCCATGTAATCCCAAACATTTGAGTAGAATTTTTAGTGTCAAAATTTGGTGATCTCAAATTTGCATGAACATGCAAACATGACTCTATAAATAGAGTGATCATAAAACATGAAATGTCTTCTTCTTGGTGAAAAACCTTGAGAAAAACCTCTCACAAACACTCTTCATATATACAAAATCCCTCCCAAGTTTAGACACTCACCGGATTCCACAATCCCGTTCTAAGGTCGAAGGATAGTGGAGAAGACACTAGTGGTGGTTCGAAACTGGATTGTGAGGAAAAAGGAATTTGAACTACAAAAGGTTAGTATTCAAACTCATTAAGTTTTAATACTCATGAACATGCTAGTAATTTACTATAATTGATGTTCTAAAAGTGCCTAAGATCCAAATTGCTTCCGCATGTGTTATATTAACACCATCATTATAATCTCATGTATTTGCTGAAACCACCCGACATAAATGAAGTTCTCAAATAATCAAATAAATTATAAATGATAGGGGAATAACAATAAATGAAAAGAGTTGTTAAAGAAGACAAATATCCTATAATAAAAGATCAAATATGATATATATGGTAAGTTATACTTTAGGACTAAATATCCTTAACATTAAAGAAAGACTTCTGACCTCACGAACCATTAGTATGTAATCATAAGGAAGAGTATTTGAAGCATTACATTGTTGCTGCATGGCTAAGCTATTGCAAACATACTAAAAAGGTTCCTCTCAATTTGCACAAAATTTACATTAATCTTTGAAGATTCAATCTAGCTAGTTTTCATATCCTCGGGCACTAAGTTTCTTTCCAATTTACCCCTTTCACAACTAAAGTTTTCATATTTCTTTGTGTTGACTTTGTTGACCAACAATTGATGTACTCCCCTCATTGACCTTATTATGATAATATTTGATATGAACCAAGAGACATCAATCATACAATATTCTTCAACAATTGATGTATTCCCCTCATTGACCTTTTGTTTTCTTTGGAGATCATTTATTTGCAGTTATCATGTTAAGTTTTTTTACTATTGTTTTTACAACACAAAACCATTTGATAGAGTTTATGGGGCATGTTGATTATGGAATTCAGGACCTCTTACACAATAATGAGAATCATACTACTTGACCAAATGTCTTTCTTGCTAATCTATCGTTTTTCGTTGCTAGTCCATGTGCTTTATGCACCTCAAGGTTTGAAATTTATCATTGTGTTTTTAGAATTTGTTCTCAAATCAGTTGGATGTATTTCAATTAATATTGTTAAGAAATATTGACATAAATAAAGTTCATATCATATCATGTTAAGTTTATTTAAGTTGTAATATGTAATCGGGTTCAATTGACTTGGCTTAAATACTAGCCAAGAAAAAAACTCTAGAATGATTTGGCTTAAATATAGTAGAAAGAAAAAACAATACAAGAAAAACATAGAAAATGATCTTTATTTCTTCCTAAATATATATTTTATTTTTCAATTGAGATAGTATAATTCCTTAATTGACATGAATAATATCAATGTATATTGTTCCCAAGGAGTTTCATAAAATTTACTGTATCTTGTATTTAAAGATGAGAAATGAATTTGGGGATTCTGATAGTTCCCAAGGAGTTTCAGGTTAATAAGGAATTATTAAAAAATAAATATTTATTATTGAACATGTTCGTCCGTTGTACAAAATGATGGACAATTTATTATATATCAAACCATATGTATTTTATTAGTTCATAAAAATAAGTACTAAATTAATCAAAGATATCAAGAAAAAGACTATCCTTACAAGAAGAGTTTTAGTAAATCCATTGCAATAAATAAAAAAATGAATGACAAGAGAACCAAAAATCATTATGATTTACTTTGGGAAAATTTCCTATCACCGAGAAGTCGTGAGAGTTCAAAATTCTAATTTGTTTCAATTTTAGAAATAGAAATTATATCCATAGAAATACATAATTTTACAATGCAAATAAGAAAAACTAGTGATCAAGTTTTAGATAAAAGTAGCAAACATGTTGATAGATATAAAAATGAATTCAAGTTCTTTCTCTGGCCTAATTATCAATTGGAAGCTTTAGCTCGTATGAATTGTTATTGGTTTGATAACAATAAGAACAATAATTTTAGTATGGTAAGGATCCATATGTATTCATGAAAATTAGTTAATGCTATATTTTTCTTATATTGACCATAATATCTCTCAACGAAATGCATTAGTTGAAAATGTATTTAATATTTTTCTTATATTTTTCTTTTGTCCTTTTCTTTTTTTGGAATAGTCGTATTTCTCCATTCCATTTGAAAATTGATATTTGTTGGATAATTTTAAACTTATTATTTTTGTTTGTTCATTCCACCTAATTTGTAAAAAAAAAAAAAGTCATACCACTAGACCAATGATCTATCATTTTTAGTTTCCCGTGTGTATATGTTTTACGCACCTCAATATATGAAATTTATCCACATATTTTTGTGCTTTAGAATTTATTATTATTGTCATGTTAACTTCACATGGTCTATCACATAGTTGAAACAGCATTGCCACTAGAGTCCATGCACTCCATTGGGATAGATATGTTGCACTCCATTGGGATAGATATGTAAAAAATTAGGCCCCTTTGATAACTATTTTGTTTTTTTCAAAATTATGTATTTTATCATTTTATTTAAAAAAAAACATTTGAATTTTGAGCAAAATTTCACTCAAAACTAAGTTTTTGAAAAATATTTTTATTTATTTATTTTTTCGGCCAGTTTTCAAAACTTTCTTTGGAACAATATTTATATTGTAAAATGGGATTAACTTCCTTTAAGTTTATATAGTTTCTTTTTATTACTATGTTTACTTCTATCTCATGTTACTCCATTTGTATTTACTTCGTTTTATACAAAAGTTCACCGTAATTAATAAATTCATGTACTTAATACATTCCCTAGAAAAATAAACTTGTTTGTATTAGGATAAATTACAATGGATAGGGAGAAAAGAAATCCAAAAAATAAGTAGAAGGTTGAGAATTTCACTCGACCACACAATATCAAGCTTAATGGCTCACATGCAATTCTACCACAATAATGGCATGAAACTTATAAATGGCATAGATGATGCTCAGATTTTGAAGGGGAACTTCTCAACTTGAGAGATCAATTTCATTCATCACAAATTAAATTTTTACATAATAATTTGTGGGTATTTATAGTCTCCCCACAAAAGAAGTTAGTGGTCGGGATTTAATCTCGATCCCCTTGAATCTCCATAAAAGACGAACTCAATTTGACAATTCTACCATTACAAACTTTATGAAATTAAAAATAAATAAAGTTTTCTAACAACTCATGTAATGATGCTTGCAACTTCATCTGCTCCTTCAACCGTGTAAATATTCACTTCTGAAGCTCCAAATGGTTCTTTCTCAATCTAATAAGCTTGTAACACATGAAATAATAGTTGAACTGAGCCTATCCAATTTTGTAAATAAAAAATGAATGCTTGTTGAATCTTCTTGGCCTTGGATCGTGTAATAGGTCCAGTTGGAACATTTAGAACAACGTGATCCTTATCATCTTCCCCCTCTTCAAAAAGATTCGTCCTCGAATCAGAAAATCATCACCTACATCAATAAGACTCAAATCAGCAACATTGAAAGTAGGATGTGCTGAAAATTCTCATGGAAGATCATTTTATATGCATTGTTATTAATTCTTTCGAAGGACTTGATAAGGGTCATCCCCTCTTGGATGTAACTTTGTCTTCCTTTGAGATGAGACTCACTCCTTGCGAAAATGTATCCAAACCCAGTTACCGGGTTGAAAAATGATTTCATCCTGTCCTTTGTTAATTCTTAAAGCAACAATGAAATTTTGTTTCTCAATTGTCTCCTTCCCCTCTTTATGCAATGTTTTGATCTCATTTTCCTTACATGTCGCTGCTTTACTCTCAAAAATATTAGAATGAATAGAAAGCAAATCAAGACACGTAAGTGGATTAAATCCATAAACAACTTCAAAAAGAGAACAATGAGTGGCAAACATTCGCCCCAAGACTTAATATTCTTACAAATAATAGCCCTAAGCAATGCTTCTAATGTTCTATTAACCATCAAAGTTTGCTCATTAATCTGAAGGTGACATGCAGTTGAAAACAATAATTTGTTACCCAAGTTATGACTTAATATTTTTATAAATAATAGCTCTAACCAATGCTCCTAATATTTTATTAACCACCTCAGTTCGCTCATGAGCCTGAGGATGACATGTAGTTGAAAACAATAATTTGGTACCCAATTTATCTATCATACTTTCCAAAAGTGACTTAAAAATTTAACATCCCTATCTTTTTTTTTTTTGTGCAGCAAACATTGGCAACATTGACTACAAAACTTATAAACATCGTGCTTTATGGAAAAAGTCATATGGATAACATTTTCTCCCATATCTTGGTTTTGCTAACTAAAGTTTTCCAATAACTCCCAAACTTCATTACCTTATATAACCTCTTGAGATAAGGATTCCTATAACATTTCATAAAATAAGATCTACCGATGAATTTCATAACATTTGAAGATCATCTAGATCATGAGCTGAAGGTAAATTACCTTAGGGGCATTGTGGTCAATTTACACAGTTTCTTGGTTTACCTACTTATCCTTATCCAATGACCACCAAATTTCATATCTAACTTCAACATACTATTGTGGGTTATTTTAACGTTACTTAAATCTCGAGCTATTTGATCGGTTCAGGGTCTTAACTAGGATCTTTGGGTTTTTTTTTTCATATATCCTTAATTCATACTTGGTTTAGTGTTCATATGAAAATCCAAGTGATTTCTACAAGTATTTCTTAACAAAGAGTCCAAGGTGGCTACTTGCCTCGTCGCCGACGTTTGGGACCTCTATTCTTGAGCTTCCAATATCTGAATTACTTCAAATTTCCTTCCACGTACTCCTTATTGTGTCTAGTTTATGAAACCATAATGTTTTTATGAGAATCAGTCTCGAATGGGGTTAAAATTGAGAAAACCCGAAAAAAGGTCAAATTTTGAGTTGACTTGGATAGTTTCGTTAAACTGGCCATATCATCATTTTTTTCCTCTGAACAGGAAGAAGATGAACATTTTTCGCTTCGCCGCTATCTGAAACTCGGCCTGTACAGCCACATTTACAGCATCTCTCCTTGATGTCTTCGTGAAACTTAAAGATGGGTGTTACAAGGAAGGGCTAGGGATTGATTTGATACCTTCTCGTAGATCGTAGCCTAAGATATTCGCTTCTAAAGTTCATCCAAAATATGATTTTTCGCTGGAGATAAAACAAAAGATTTTTTATTGGGTAGCCGATTCTAGGGATTTTAAGGCCCTATTTCTTCATTGAACCTCTTCCATATCTTATCTTCAAGCTAAAGGAATTGGTTTTGGAGGAACGTCTTTGAGTATAGGACCTTAACTTCTAGAAATCGTTCTTGGTATGCAACTCACTCGAAACGCCAGCTTTCGATCTCGTGGGTAGTTTGTTCTACGACGTTTCAGCTCTCGATTCCTTCATCAAGTTTACTCAACTTCTTCCTCTAAAACTAGAGGAATCCTTAATTTGAAGGAAAAGAGAATGTAGATAGAAATTCGACTCTTATCCCCAATTTAATTTCGAAACCTATTTCCTTCAATTCGGCACGCTCTCGAGGTTATTTTTCTTCGTTGTCTTCTATGGAAGCATTCCTTGGAGGTGCAGAAACTGATTGGAATCATTTTTGCTTGACGAGTCATCATGTATCCTCGGATTGGATTTTCAAGTTTTTCTTGAAGTACTTCAATGGCTGATTGAATTGGGGGAATGGTTTCTGGGCACTTACAGCACTCTATTCCTTCATAGAACATGTTGGTAATCTTGTTGAGAAACTGTAGGAATAAGTTTGAAGAGAAATGGTGGAGGATTGCTCTCGAATTTGGAAGAAATCTAAGAGTAGAAGACCTATAATCTAAACGCTCATTGCCTTCGATTGGGGATCAACCTTTCTCGATTCTGATTTCGTATTGTTGCTCCTACTTCAGACTTTATAGGAGATGCTTAAACCGACATTGAGAGCTCCAGAATCTTTGTTATTTAGAAGTTTGAAGTTAAATGGTGGAGGATTGCTCTTGAATTTGGAAGAAATCTGAGAGTAGGAGACCCACAATCTAAACGCTTATTGCATTCGATTAGGGGATAAACCTTTCTCGATTCTTATTCCGTATTGTTGCTCCTACTTCAGACTTTATAGAAGGAGCTTAAACCGACATTGAGAGCTCTAGAATCTTCGTTATTTAGAGATCGAACTCTCTGGATAATTTTTCAAAGATATCAACTCCGATCATAGCCTTACCGACCTTCGCTTTGAATACTAGTCGTTGGATGTGATGATCCGTGCGTGTTCGTTCTAGGTCATATCAAAATTTGGAGGAGATTCAACAGTTGACATTTGAGTTTGAAGAATTTTGCTCGGATGGTCACAGTAGATGCTCTGATTCTGTTTAGAGTGGCATTTCTCTAATTATCCATTATTTCAGGGGTATTTTGGTAATTTGCTACTTTTCGAATATTTTATTATTATTTTTCTCGAAAAAAAATCCATCATTTTTCTACAAATTCCTCATTGCTTTTTGATCATTTCCCCCTTATTTTGAATCTTGAGATTCCTTCTAGATAAGGAATTACAAATCGGGAAATATTTTTGATAATTGATAAAATGACTTTTTTACCCTTTTCATTTACTTTTTCCTTTCCCTTTTTAAAAGGCCTTTTAACTCCTTGAAATCACTTGTTAGGGTACTCAATTGACTAAGTCTCTTGTTCTTGCTTAAAACTTAAATTTTTTTCCTTTCTATCATTTGGGTCTTTCATGAGTGGCTTATTCTTATGGGAGCTAATTTTCTTCATGTTTGGGGTATTACATATACATACTCGTTACAAACACAAAATAAGAAGCAGACTCAACAGAAGAACAAAAAATACTATTTTAAGAACAGAGGTTAGTCCATGGCCACACTCCAAAGTCTGCTCTCATCCACGACCAACTCTTAGTTACTTGAAAAAAAATGATAAACATGGAGTGAGTAAAACTTAGTAAGTAGCCTACTAATAGGGTCTTAATTGCGACCTTAAGCTAGGATATTACTTCTTGTTATGTTTTCAGGATCTTATAACTAAGAGGTCATCGTGTCATGTATCATATACTAATCTTGAAAACCTTACCCTAAAATAACCTTCAATTTTCTCCCCATGAACACATGAGTGGTGTCGTCATAATCATGTAATCCTACTGGTAAATCGTGGTGCAGGACATCTCGTTTAGCTGATGGGAAAGGTAGGCCTATCATAACATCCAGCTCATGATACATATTGCAGGATATCCTACCTAAAGAGGAATAGGGACCTTTTAGTACACATCGTAATGGCAGATAATGGTTACTTATGGGTATGGATCCTAGCAACTTATTTAGCATGTTATTCACATAGTTCTAGGTACTTGGTACATGGATTATTGATGAACCTAGGTTTATACATAATGTCTTGGGATAGGCTTTAGGAGTTGAGGTTTTAGCTTAGGAAAACATTAGAGGGTAACCTAACATGGACTGATTTGTGTGAAAACCTACTAGCACTTTGAGGACCTCTGTTCTTCACCAAACTTATGGGTAAATTTATTTAGAAGGTGCAGGAACAAGTTTTGAAATGAATAGTGGACTATAGTTCTCAAATTCGAGGTAAACCCATGAACACGATACCCCAAAACAAAAAACTTGTATCTCTCGATTGGGTACTCGATTAAGCTTGCTTCTTGCCCCTAATAGTCTACCCTAATTCATAATTTATAGACGGATTTTTCAATACCATTGAAACATCTAGAATTTCTATAATTTCATTATTGATTTTTATAAATCTTCTGCCAGAAAAATCTTCTCTGATCGGAGCCTTCCTTTTTTAAGCACCTTGTAATTATTGTTCTGTAAAATTTTGAATGATTCCGCAAGTTTATAAAAATTAGAAAAAGTACCATTTTCTCAATGTTTTTTCAATTGTACTTGTTCTTTGCTTCTAGATACAACTTAGTAGGGATTATACACGGTCTCTTATTGGAGACCTTGAGTGTTGCAAATTCTCCTCTCCTTTGAAAAACTTTCGGTCATCGAAAGTGCTTATTCTAAAATAGGTCAGGGTACAAGGTTCTTATTTGCCTTCTGTTTCCCAAGTGGCTTCTTCTACTCTATGATTCTTCCATAGGACCTTAACAAGAGCGATTTCCTTGTTTCTCAATCTTTTGACTTTCTTGTCTATTATTTGAATCGGGTCTTCTTTATACGTTAGGTCATCTCTCAAAAAGAGAGTTTCATGAGCCAGTACGTGCGAAGGATCTAGGGTATACTTCCGTAGTATGAATACATGAAAGATGTTACGTACTGTAGACAAATTTGGGTATTGTCCGATTCTATAGGCCACAGATCCAATCCTTTCTAATATCTCAAAAGGACGGATAAACTTAGGGCTTAGCTTACCTTTTTACCTTACCTGAGCACCCCTCTCATGTGGAACTTTTACGAATATATGACCCCCTACCTACAATTCCATGTCCTTGCGCCTTAGGTCTACATAGCTTTTCTCTCGGCTTTGTGCGGTTTGTATCCTAGCTTTAATCTTCTGGACTGCGGCGTTGGTAATTTGCACCAGCTACTGCCCAATAGTTGTCGTTTTCCCCCTTCTTTCTAAAAGATAGGGGATCGAAATTTTCGTCCGTAGAGAACCTCGTATGTGGCCATTTGTATGGTGGCTTGGCAACTATTATTATAAGCAAATTTCATAAGGGGTAGGTACTTATCTCATCTTCCTACAAAATCATTCACATATACCCTCAACACGTCTTCCAATATTTTCTTGAGCATTTCTGTTTGACCATCTGTTTATGGGTGGAATGTCGTACTATAACTGTGTACCCAATGCCTTTTGTTGAATTTTTCAGAAGCGAGATTTAAATATGGCATCTCGGTCTAATACTATTTCCTTTTGTTAAATTTCAAGAAGCGTACCGAATACCTTTACTGATGAATATTCATTTTTAATGTTAGCAAGAGTAGCTCAGTTGGGAGATTGTTATACGGAAGATTTGAAGGTCACATGTGTTTTATCCACGTTCAACGCACCTGATACAAGTTTATTACCTGACCATACAATCTAAAAACATAACTTGCTTATTCAATCTAAAATTATTGATTATTTCTTTTGTAAATATAATGAATTAGTGGAAGTACCTTTACTTATGAATTTTCATTTTTAATATTAGCAGAGATAGCTCTATTGGGAGAACGTGAGACTGAAGATTTGAAGGTCACGTGTTTGATCAACACGTTCACCACACCTGATTCTAGTTGCATAACCTGACTATTCAATCTAAAATTAGTCATTATTCCTTTCTAAAATCTCAATGAATTATTGGAAATACCTAACGTGTTCTAGTTCACCACACCTTATACAAGTTGGATAACTTGAATATCTTATTAAAAATGGGTGATTATTTCTATTTAAAATTAAAATGAATTAGCGAAAATACCTTACCGATGAATTTTCATTTTTAATGTTAGTGTGGATAGCTCAGTTGAGAGAGCGTTAGATTGAAGATCTAAAGGTCACATATTCGATCTTGCATAATTTGACTCTTCAATTTAAAATTAGTGATTATTTCTTTCTAAAATTTCAATTAATTAGCGAAAATACCTTTACTTAAAAACTTTCATTTTAATGTTAGCGGGGTTAGCTCAGTTTGGAGAGCATAAAATTTAAGATTTGAAGGGTCACGTGTTCGATCTCCATGTTCACCACACCTGTTTCGCAAAACCTGACTATTCAATAAAAAATTAGTCATTATTCCTTGTTAAAATCTCAATGAATCAGCTAAAATACCTTTACAGATGAATTTTCATTTCTAGTGATTGCGGGGATAGCTCAGTTGGGAGAGCGTCAGATTGAATATCTGAAGGTCACGTGTATCCATGTTCACTGCATTAGCGATTATTTCTTTTTAAAAACTCAACTCTAATGATTGCAGGGATAGCTCAGTTGGGAGAGCGTCGGTCACGTGTTTGATCCACGTTCATACTAAAATTAGTGGAAATACCTTTGCTTTATTAATTTTCAATTTTAATATTAGTGTGGAGAGCCTCATATTGAAGAGGAGTGTTCGATCCATGTGTCTGTAGATCTAAAGATAGCCTGAATTCTTAATTTTTTATTTGACTATAAACCATAGATAGTGTTTCTGTAGATCTAAAGATAGCGTGGATTA
Organism: Cucurbita maxima; assembly: GCF_002738345.1. Lineage (NCBI taxonomy): Eukaryota > Viridiplantae > Streptophyta > Magnoliopsida > Cucurbitales > Cucurbitaceae > Cucurbita > Cucurbita maxima. The sequence goes on from NW_019272072.1 coordinate 155,158, forward strand.
TTTTTTATTTGACTATAAATGTATAGATAGTGTTTTTGTAGATCTAAAGATAGCGTGGTTCCTAAATTCCTAATTCTTTATAGATCTAAAGATAGCGTGGATCTAAAGATAGTGTGGTTCCTAAATTCCTAATTCTTTATTTGACTATAAATGCATATAGAGTGTGCCTCTAGATCTAAAGATAGAGTGGTTCCTAAATTCCTAATTCTTTATTTGACTATAAATGCATAGATAGCGTGTCTGTAGATCTAAAAGATAGCTTGGATTCCAAATTCTTTATTTGACTATAAATGCTCTCTAAGACATTTAGTAAAATGACTCATTTTATTGAACAATAAAATTGATCTTCCCTTAGAATTGTCAATGCATTCTACTTTCAATGTTGCTAAGTTGAGTTCTGATGATTTTTCTGATTCGATGACGAATCCTGAAGAGGGGGATGATGATAAGAATTACGGTGTACATTCTACTTTCAATGTTACTGAGTTGAGTTCTTTTGATGTAGGTGATGATTTTTTTTATTCGAGGACGAATTCTTTTGAAGAGGGGGATGATGATAAAAATCACACTGGACATTTTACACAACCCAAGGCCAAGAAGATTCAACAAGCATTCATACTTCATCTACAAAATTGGATAGACTAGGTTCAATCATCATTTCATGTGTTACTAGCTGATTCGTTTGAGTCAATACCATTTGGAGATTCAAAAGTAAATATTTGCACGGTTGAAGTAGCGGATGAAGTTGCAAGCATCATTTCATAGTGGTTAGAAAACTTTATTTATTATTTTAATTTCATAAAGTTTGTAATGCTCAAATTGACTTCGTCTTCTGTGGAGATTTAAAGAGATCGAGATTAAATCACAGGCACTAACTTTTTTTTGTGGGGAGACTATAAATACTCACAAATTATTATGTAAAAGCATATTTGTGATCAATGAAATTGATCTCTCAAGTTGAGAGGTTCCCCCTTATAGAAATCTGAGCATATCTTTGTCGTTTTTAAGTTTCATGTAATTCTTGTGGTAGAGCATCTGAGGTATTTAATCAAGCCTTGATCAAGTTCGATTGTGGAGTGACTCAATTTAGAAAATGGTTCCAAATCTTGCTTATCTTGCTTCTCACTCTTGTATCTCATAATCTAATTCTAGCTTTATCTCTTGGTTTATCCAAATTTTGTATAAGAAGGTGTTCATTTCTTTAATTAAAGGTTCTTGCTTCTAAAAAAGCTTTGGCTTGTTGGGCTGAAGATTACGGTTGGTCTATCATCCTTCAACAGGATCTTCTATCCTCATGACTGCTCTGTTGCAGTCGTTCTTCTAACGCCAGCGACACGTCCAGTTGTCGAGATTGGTAATGTGAGTTTGTAACCAATTAATTGAGGTTCTTCGAATGATTCTATAGCTTATCATTTCCATGTTGGGAGTTGGATCATGGGTCTTGGGCGAAGGAATCCTTGGTTTACCACCCCTTCGAGTTGAAGGAAGTGCCATAAGGCTAATTTTTTTTCAATTTTATTGATTTGTTTGAGTGATTTTATTTGATTTTATTTCAATTTTGTCAAACTCAATCGGTGCTCATCTCAATCATTTCAGCCTTGTTGGTGTTCAATAAGAGAGACCTTAAAAATAACTCGTAACTGTTCAACTTGATTATCACATTAACAATTTGAATCAAATAAAGTAACATTAACCATTTGAATCACCTGAACCCCACTTGTTGAACTTGACCAAATGTCTATAACATAGCACTAACAAAGGTACAAAGTTCATAAAAGTTTTTTTAATCTAAAATACCATTGAACTTGACCATTATAGTGCCTCTCAAACGTAGGTAAAGTTTAAATTCGGGTCTCCTTGTCAAACTCACTCGGGTGCTCATCTCAACCATGATGGCGTTCAACAAGGGAGACCTCAAAAATAGCCGGATTATCGCATTAACCATTTGAATCACCTCAACCTCACTTGTTGAAATTGAAACAAATATCTATAACAAAAGACTAACATAGGTACGATGTTCATAAAATTTTTTTAATCTAAGATACTATTGAACTTGACCATTAAAGTGCCTATCAAACTTAGGTAAAGTTTAAATATAATTGGTGACAAAAGATGAAACTATATAATAAAAAGAAATAAGAAAATAATATTCTATTTCAGATAATCAAACCAGAATCTCTTATGTGAAAGCCAAATATCCAAACCGTTGGACAATAATGAATTTTAAGTGTAGTTGTCTTGGAGTCTTTTGTCTAATTGCTAAAAAGTTTTACTATGATGTTTTGGGTAATGTCTAACTCTTCGACACGTCCTTTCATGTGTGTGATAGAATTCTCAGAGTTACCGAGACTATTCGAGCTGTTCGATCGTTTGGCGCTTTCTTCAAAAGGATCAACATCAAACATCGAGTCCTTGATTGGCAACCCATCTAGAGGAGCGTCGATTGCATTGATTCCATCAACAGTCTTCCCATGAGTTTATGGTGCATGACCCTTTTTTTTACCATTCACCTTCGAGCGCCACCATAGTTTTGCATCGTCCATGAGATGCATTGCGACCAACGTAACTCTTAGGTTCTATGAGCAAGTTCCAGTAATCTTCGAGTATTGTTCTACGTCAAAAATAAATCTTTTTAATTCCTTAGCATCCCGGTTTCCATTTAAGGGGTTGTGTTCTTGGATTTTAAGTTTTTTAAGGCCACATGAACTTGGCTTGAGCTGTGGTTCTCTACAGCCCAACTTGTCAAACTCACTCGGGTGCTCATCTCAACCATGATGTCGTTCAATAAGAGAGACCGCGAAAACGACTGGATTATCGCATTAACCATTTGAATCACCTGCTCATCTCAACCATGATGTCGTTCAACAAGAGAGACCTCGAAAACGACTGGATTATCGCATTAACCATTTGAATCATCTCAACCCCACTTGTTGAAATTGTACCAAATATCTATAACATAACTCTAACAAAGGTACCAAGTTCATAAAAGTCTTTTTAATCTAAGATAGAAACTGTAAAATAAAATGAAATAAGAAAAATAATATTTCATTGACAGGAATCGAACCCAAGTCTCCTCAATGAAAGCCAGATATCCTAACCTCTAGATGACAATGGATTTTTGGTGAGAATGTCCTGAAGTCTTTTGTCAGATCGCTGAAGAGTTTTAACATGATCTTTTGCTTAATGTCTAACTCTTCGACACGTTCTTCCTTGTGTGTGTTAGAGTTCTCAGAGCTACCAGGATGCTTCGAGCTGTTCGATTATGTGGCTCTTTCTTCAGAAGAGTCAACATCAAATGTTAGGTCTTTGATTGGCAACCCATCCGGGGAGCATTGATTGCATCGATTCCATCAACGATCTTCCCATGAGTTTATGGTGCATGACCCATTTTATATACCATTCACCTTCGAGCACTATCATAGTGTTGCATCGTCCATGAGATGCATTGCGGCTAACGTAACTCTCAGGTCGTATGAGAAAGTTCTTGTAGCCCTCAACTCTCAGGTCGTATGGTAGAGTTCTTAGAGCTACCGCGACATTTTGAGGTGTTCAATCGTTGGTTTTTTCTTCAAAAGAGTCAACATCAAACCTCAGGTCTTTAATTGGCAACCCATCCAGGGGAGCGTCGATTGCATCGATTCCATCAACGGTCTTCCCATGAGTTTATGGTGCATGACCCATTTTTTATATCATCCACCTTCGAGCGCCATCGTCCATGAGATGCATTGTGGCCAACGTAACTCTTAGGTCCTACGAGCAAGTTCGTGTAACCTTCAAGTATTGTTCTACGTCAAAAATAAAGTTTTTTAATTCCTTAGAATCCGAGTTCCCATTTAAGGGTTTGTGTTTTTGGATTTTAAGTTTGTTAAGCCCAAAATGAGCTTGGCTTGGGGTGGGGTTCTCTACGACCCTCCTTGTCAAACTCACTTGGGTGCTCATCTCAGTCATCTCAGCCATGATGGCGTTCAACAAAAGAGACCTTGAAAATGACCGGATTATCACATTAACCATTTGAATCACCTCAACCTCACTTGTTGAAATTGAACCAAATATCTATGACATAACCCTATTAAAGGTTCAAAGTTCATAAAAGTCTTTTTAATCTAAGATAACTTTATCATTATAGTGACTCTCAAACCAAGTTCATAAGAGTCTTTTGAATTTAAGATACTATTGAACTCATCCATTATAGTGCTTCTCAAACCTAGGTAAAGTTTAAATATGAAACTATAAAATAAAAGAAATAAGAAAATAAAATTTCATTGTCGAGAATCAAACTCGGGTCTCCTCGATGAAAGCAAGATCTTCTATGTAATGTCTAACTCTTCGACACATTTTTTTATGTGTGATAGAGTTCTCAGAGCTACCGCCACGTTTCTTGTTCTTCGATCGTGTGGCTCTTTCTTCAAAAGAGTCAACATCAAACATTAGGTCTTTGATTGGAAACCCATCCAGGGGAGCGTCGATTGCTTCAATTCCATCAATGGTCTTCCCATGATTTTTTGGTGCATGACTAGTTTTTTATATAATTCACCTTCGAGCGCCACCATAGTTTTGCATCGTCCATGAGATGCATTGTGGGCCAACGTAGCTCTCAAGTCCTCTGAGTAAGTTCCTATAGTCTTCAAATATAATATCAAAACATATTAACATATTTGATATGTTAAATATTAAAATAATTGACGTGTATCATAAACATTAAATAAAAATATATATTTGAAATTTGAATGAGATTTATATTAATTAAACATATATTATGATATTCTACGACATTTTAATATTATTTAAATAAGATATTATATCTTAATGTATTAGGTATTCAAATATATAATTTGACAAAAATTATCACAAGTTCACCGTAAATAAAACCCTAGGGTTAAGTCAAAAAGCATCAAACATTAAATACTTTGACATTTTAGGTGATATTTTGCAGAGGAAGCTGATAAGGTCTTTAAAGAGCATGTGGTCATGTCTGCGTTTTAGGTTAACAACATGCTGAAAAGAAACCAGAAATTCTCATATTCGTAATTAACTACAAACCTTTGAATAAGGTTTTAGAATAAATAAGATATCCAATCCAAAAAAAAAAAAAAAAAGTTATTTGATAAAATGAATTTAGAGTCAAGTGTTTTTATAAAATTCGATATGAAATTCGGATTTCGAAAAATTCTAATTTCCTAAAAGGACAAATATAAAATAGCATTTAATGTCACATTTAGAAAATATGAGAGGAACGTCATGCAATTTAGGCTAAAAAACACTCCATCCGAATTTCAGATGATTATGAATGATATTTTGAATCCTTTCAAAAAAAATTCAATAGTTTATAATGATGATGTGTTGATATTTTCTAAAACCATTAAGATCAACACTTTAAACATCTACCTACATTCATTAATTTAATCAAAAGAAATCAGCTAGTTGTGTCCATACCCAAAATCAAATAATATCAAACTCAGATCCGTTTTCTTGGATTTGAAATTTATTTGAGCCTTATAAAACCCATCCAATGGTCCATTGAGTTTGTCTCAAACTTTCGTGATGGCGTATCCTAGAAAAGCCAACTTTAAAAAAAAATTAGGTTCTCTCAATTATGCGTCTTAAATCCTTCAAGATATCAGGAACATTTACAAATGTCTTGATGAGTGTCTTGAAAATAGTACAAAATTTTGATTTGTAAAGGGTATCTCTACAACCCAAAAAAATCAAAGCATTAGTCAAATAAACTCTCTGCTTAAGTCTTATTGACCCAGGGCAGATCTCATAGTGAAACGTGATGCATCAAATATTGGAGGTATCTAAAATTGTCAAAGAGGACAGAGAATCAATTATCATATTTCATTCAAAAGTCTCTAATAATATCATACAAATTACAAAACAGGGAAAAAAATATATATTATTTCCATGGTATTTTGTGCACAAAAATTTGAAAGGAAATTTAAAATAAATCTAGCTTATTTGTCATACTTTTAAGTTCAACTACAATAAATCAAGAAAAGAATTGAGTGGTAATAAAATATCACTTGACATTGGAATGTAATTAAATTCTAGAGTTGAATTACATTTAAGATTATTTATGTTATTTCTTATTTTATTCAATTTGTATTTAATAGCTTTGGGTAGTTTGTAGATGAACTATGTTTGAATTATCTTTTTAGAATTAGCTTTGGGTAGTAATTTTACATAATTAACATTTTAAAAATCGGTAAATTAAAAAAATCCTACATCAATATATTCATAATTTCATGTAGTCTTCATAAGTTTGTCGGCGACCTTGTTTGTTGTCGAGCTTGATAATGTGAGTTTGTAACCCATCCGTTAGGGTTCTTGGAATGATTCTCTAGATTATCCCTTCCATGTTGGGAGTTGGGCCATGGGTCTTGGGTGAAGGAACCGTTGGTTTACCGCCCTAAGAGTTAAGGAAGCATCTTGAGGCTAGTTTCACATAGTATCATTATCTTTGAGATAACAATTCTTTTCTATTTTATCTAAATTTTTTAAATATGAGTTCATTTCCAAATGCATGCTAACACCCTTATTGTTGAATAAATGACATGAAACTAGTTTCACATAGTAACGTTGCCTTTTGCTCCTTTGGTGGAAGGATAATAGGTCGATTATACCTTTATTACCTTTATGGTAGTTTTAAGCGTGACAACATTTGACAACCAGACTAATTTTGCTTCATTTTTAAATGAAAACGTGTAAATTGTAAACTCAAAACATTTCAAAGAAATAAACAAGTTTTGATGGTACCATGCTAACCAAAAACAAATGTTGACTTTGACCAATCCCTATTATCTTTTTTTCTATATTTCTTTTCTCTTGTATTCCTTATAATTTTACCTTTTAATGTTGTAAATATTTGTGTATGGGTGACTATTATGATTATAAGTCAACTGAGTTAAGTAGAAATAAATTTTGAAGATGAAATTAAAGTATTAATTTTGATGTCATCTTTACTCGAGTTTTGGGATATTGTTATTAATGAGATTCAATCGACATTAGTAATTCACAATGATAATATTCAAAATACTTGACAAAAAAGAATGGTCAACATAAGATATTTGAAACAAATAAATATTTTGTCTCTATGATATATCAAATCACTCCTTTGAAATTCCTTAATAATAAACCTGAAGTCTTACATCACTTATACAGAAAAGTTCCTTAAATAGAAGTTTTATTAGATACTTTTAAGCATTTAGAAATCAACTAGACACAAAGCTAAACATTCTAAAAAAAAAAAATTAGGGGTTGAACTTTTAAGTTAACGTAATTTAAGAAACTTATGATTTTTATATTATCAAGAGTTTAATTGAGCTAGGTCGATTCAATCTAGTGGACTCAAGAATTGAACCGAACTAAACCAACTAGTTAGTAACATGATTTAGTGGAAGCATTTTCATGCAAAGTAGAAGCAACAATGGAGGGTTTGAAATAATATAGTTTTTACCCCTTAAGGTCATTTTACACCGTTTCTTGGTTTACCTACTTATCCTTATCCAATGACTACCAAATTTCATATCTAACCTTAACATGCTATAAATGCTTAGTATTAAAATTTGATAGACAGCGGAGCTCAGATGGTGGGTTTTTTTCATATATTCTTAATTCATACTTGGTTTAGGGTTCATATGAAAATCCAAGCGATTTCTACAAGTATTTCTTAACAAAGAGTCCAAGGGGGCTACTTGTCTCGTCGTCGACGTTTGGGACCTCCATTCTTGAGCTTCCAGTATCTGAATTACTTCAAATTTCCTTCCACATACTCCTTATTGTGTCTAGTTTATGAAACTATAATGTTTTTTACGAGAATCGGTCTAGAATGGGGTTAAAATTGAGAAAATTCGAGAAAAGGTCAAATTTTGAGTTGACTTGGACAGTTCAATTGAACTGGCCATATCATCGTTTTCTTCCTCTAAACAGGAAGAAGATGCGCATTTTTCGCATTGCCGCCATCTGAAACTCGGCTTGTACAGCCACATTTACAGCGTTTCTCTCCTTGATTTCTTCGTGAAACTTAAAGATGGATGTTACAAGAAAGGGCTAGGGATTTATTTGATACCTTCTCGTGGATCGTAACCTAAGATATTCGCTTCCAAAGTTCATGCAAAATCTGATTTATCGTTGGAGATAAAACAAAGGATTTCTTATTGGGTAGCCGATTCTAGGGGTTTCAAGACCCTATTTCTTCATTGAACCTCTTCCATATCTTATCTTCAAGCTAAAGGAATTGGTTTTGGAGGAACGTCTTTGAGTGTAAGACCTTAACTTCTAGAAATCGTTCTTGGTATGCAACTCACTCGAAACGCCAGCTTTCGATCTCGTGGGTAGTTTGTTCTACGACGTTTCAGCTCTCGATTCCTTCATCAAGTTTACTCAACTTCTTCCTCTGAAACTAGAGGAATCCTTAATTTGAAGGAAAAGAGAATGTAGATAGGAATTCGACTCTTATCCCCAATTTAATTTTGAAACCTATTTCCTTCAATTCGGCACGCTCTCGAGGTTATTTTTCTTCGTGGTCTTCTATGGAAGCATTCCTTGGAGGTGCAGAAACTGATTGGAATCACTTTTGCTCGACGAGTCATCATGTATCCTCGGATTGGATTTTCAAGTTTTTCTTGAAGTTCTTCAATAGCGGATTGAATTGGGGGAATGGTTTCTAGGCACTTTCAGCACTCTATTCCTTTATAGAACTTGTGGGTAATCTTGTTGAGAAACTGTAGGAATAAGATTGAAGAGAAATGGTGGAGAATTGCTCTCGAATTTGGAAGAAATCTGAGAGTAGGAGACCCATAATCTAAACGCTCATTGCCTTCGATTGGGGGATCGACCTTTCTCGATTCTTATTCCGTATTGTTGCTCCTATTTCAGACTTTATAGGAGATGCTTAAACCGACATTGAGAGCTCCAGAATCTTCGTTATTTAGAGGTTCGAAGAGAAATGGTGGAGGATTGCTCTCGAATTTGGAAGAAATCTGAGAGTAGGAGACCCATAATCTAAACGCTCATTGCCTTCGATTGGGGGATCGACCTTTCTCGATTCTTATTCCGTATTGTTGCTCCTACTTCAGACTTTATAGGAGATGCTTAAACCGACATTGAGAGCTCCAGAATCTTCGTTATTTAGAAGTTCGAAGAGAAATGGTGGAGGATTGCTCTCGATTTTGGAAGAAATCTGAGAGTAGGAGGCCCATAATCTAAACGCTTATTGTCTTTGATTAGGGGATCAAACTTTCTCAATTCTTATTCCGTATTGTTGCTCCTACTTCAGACTTTATAGGAGGAGCTTAAACCGACATTGAGAGCTCTAGAATCTTCGTTATTTAGAGATCGAACTTTCTGGATAATTTTTCGGAGATATCAACTCCGATCATAGCCTTACCGACCTTGGCTTTGAATACTAGTCGTTGGATGTGATGATCCGTGCGTGTTCGTTCTAGATCATATCAAATTTTGGAGGAGATCCGACAGTTGAGATTTGAGTTCGAAGGATTTTGCTCGGATGGTCACGGTAGATGCTCTGATTCTAATTAGAGTGCCATTTCTGTAACTATCCATTCTTCCAGGGGTATTTTTGTAATATTCACTTTTCGAATATTTTATTATTATTTTTCTCGAACAATCCATAAGTTTTCTACAAATTCCTAATCGCTTTTTTATCATTTTTCCCTTATTTTGAATCTTGAGATTCCTTCTAGATAAGGAATTACAAATCCGTAAAGATTCTTGATAATTGATAAAATGACTTTTTTTTTTTTGCCCTCTTCATTTACTTTTTCCTTTCCAATCCTTTTCAAAAGGCCTTGAAATCACTTGTTAGGCAGAGTGACTTGACTAAGTCCCTTAATCTTGCTTAATACTTTAAATTTTTCTTTTCTATCCTTTGGGTCTTCCATGAGTGGCTTATTCTTATGGGAGCTAATTTCCTTCATTTTCGGGGTGTTACATATACATACTCATTACAAACACAAAATAAGAAGTAGACTTAAAAGAAGAACAAAAAATACTAGATTAAAAACAGAGGTTGGTCTATGGCCCACACTCAAAAGTCCGCTCTCATCCACGACCAACTCTTAGTTACTTGAAAAAAAAAGATAAACATGGAGTGAGTAAAACTTAGTAAGTAGCCTACTAGTAGGTTCTTAATGGCGACCTTAAGCTAGGATATTACTTCTTGTTATGTTTTCAGGATCTTATACTGATCTTGAAAACCTTCCCCTAAAATAACCTTTCATTTTCTCCCCTTGAACACAATTTTCTCCTCATCTATCTTTTTTTAAACACTTTTGAAAGTTAAAGAGTAGTTTTGAAGTTTTTTTTTTTTTGAAAATTCAACCGTATTTTCAAAAAAAAAAAAAATTATGAGTAATTTTTTTTAGATAAAGTGCAAAGTTCAATGGTATTTTTATTAATTTAGCTTATAATTTAAAAAAAAAATACAAATTTTTGTTGATTAAGTTAATGTTAATTTTATTAAAATACATAACACCACATCAAAATTAATTTATTTGGAATAAAATTAAAACTAAAAAATAATTTTATTTTAAACTAAAAAATTTAATTTATTTTAAAATTAAAAAGTATATTTGGTTGGACTAAAACATCCCTTATCCCAACTATAAAGAATTTAATTCCAAGCTCCCTTCTAATAGACAAATGATTTATTAACCTCTATTGTAAGATTTCACTTCATCAATTTAAGTAGCGTTCAACTATAAATATCGAATTTTAAAGTATTCCTCGACAAAGTAAATTTGTTGAAACTGTCTATCAAAGGTGTTCCATAATAAGTTGTGGAGAAATGTTTCCTTAATTCTAATTTCAATTAAGGATGTCAATGACAAAAAAGTGCACGAGGCCAGAAGGTTTGTAGTGGAAGAAAATAACAAGAGTCATGGACATTTTTTCGTTTACAAGCTGTATCATATGTCTTATTCATGGTTACTTAAATCTCATTGAATTGGTGCACCTTTCACATCAGAGACATTTGTGCCTTAAACCAAGCTCTTTGCAATAGCGAACTTATTAAAAACTCTTTGCTTGATGCAACATTTGCTTGACATAATTCGACCAAAGGACGGTATGGACGACCTTAGCTCACTGTATTGGTCTCCAATCATGAAGTGTGACGTCGGATCTTTGTGGATACCATATTCATTAACTATAACATGGCAAGAAATTTTTTATGTTTTGACTGGCATGCCATATTCTGTTGTTCTTATATATCTTTAGTTACATGTGATTAAAGCAAAGAAGTATAGACATGGTTTCCAACCAACCCTTCCTTTATAGTTAGTTCGACGAATGGGTTTTTGTTATAATTTTATCGTTAACCCTTCCGCTCGATTTTGTGTTATGATATTATATAGGGAATGAGAAGTGACCTTACTTGGACAAAATTATATACGGTTTGATAATTATTGTTGATAACAAAGATAAATTAAATTATAAGCATTTTAAGTTCAAAAGTAACAAATTACTTGTACACTTTTACTTATAATCTTCATTTTCTTTATATAGCTATAAGGAAGGGAGGAATAGAAAAGATACTCATAATATCATTATGACTATGTCATATTTCATTAATAAAAGAGAGTAATACACCCACAAACACACACACATATATTTCGAGAGAGAGAGAGAGGGCTTATTATAAGTAGGGATAGCATTCTAGTAGTTGTATTGCTACTTGGGGATAAGGAACTCGAGAACTTCTTTAAAAGATGAGAGCTTATAAGTAGGTGGCGATGGATATATCACATGCACAAAAAGAAAGTTCTGCACGTTTGTAATAAAAGACCAAGGAATATCATCGTTATTTATAACTTCTATCACAATAATATAAATTCTGCGAGGACGATGTTCTCTAGTCATACTAACTAGACCGTTCACCACACGCTTGTAGATGACACATTCTGCGAGGACGATGTTCTCTAGTCATACTAACTAGACCGTTCACCACACGCTTGTAGATGACACAATGTCCACTATTCTCGTTATTCTTTTCAATTACGAACCTTCCTGCATTTTGCACTACTAGGACATTGACATCTTTAATTGGTACTAAAGCATCTAAAGGCAACCCTTCCACACTGCTCATTCTAACACCTTTGGTAAATTATTCCAAGAGACATTGTTAGGCCGATTTTGTTCATGAATACTTAAGAATTTGATATTTATAGTTGTAATTGAACGCTACTTAAATAGAGGAAATGAAATCTTACAATAGAGTCTAATAAAGCGTTTGTCCATTAGAATAGGTTGGAATTAAATTCTTTACAGTTCGAGATAATAGTTGTATTCTTTGATTTGTTCTCGTAAATGTATATAAAAAAAAAAAAATCTTATATATTTTTAGATATAATTTAAGATTACCTATTTAATAAAACTCCATCCAAACTTTTACTCATAAATTTAGTTTTTATTTGTATACAATTGTTAATATGTATGAAAATACACGTACAAAATGTATCAATCCCCATACCTCTCACATGCAAAGCAGGCACTCTACCATCTAAGCTACATCCCCATGATTCTTACATCATAAAACCCTAAATGTCCCATCATCAATAATAGTGAAAATAAAAAAATATCAAAATATTAATAACAAATAGTTTGTTTTGGTGATGCGGGGCATCGATAATTGTGAAAAAGAAAAAAATATAATAACAAATTAAATAATTTCTTTTGGAGATGCAGGTTATCAATCCCCGTACAACTTGCCTGCAAAGTGAGCGCTCTACCATCTAAGCTACATCTCCACAATTTGTACATCACAAAACCCTAAACGTCTCGTCATGAATAATAGTGAAAATGAAAAAATATCGCTACTCATTATGTCATAAATAAGAAAAAATTGAATAGAAATAAAATATTAATAATAAATAGTTTTTTTTGGAGATACGGGATATCCCCTTACCTCTCACATGCTAAATGAGCGAATAGAAATAAAATATTAATAACAAATAGTTTCTTTTGGAGAGGCAAGATATCCCGTTAATAATAAATACAAAGATGCAGGGTATCGATCCCCATACCTCTCGCATGCAAAGCAAGTGCTCTACCATCTAAGTTATATCCCCACAATTCTTACGTCACAAAGTCCTAAGCATCTCGTCATCAATAATAGTGGAAATGAAAAACAATCTCAACTCATTATGTCCTAAATAAGAAAAAATTGAAAAGAAATAATATATTTAATAATCGATTCAATTAAAGATGCAAGGTATTGATCCCCATACTTTCCACATGGGAAATGAACGCTCTACCATTTGAACTACATCCCTACGATTCTTACATCAAAAAACCCTAAACGTCCCTTCATCAATAATTGTGAAAATGAAAAAGTATATATGCATATTATGTCATAAATAAGGAAATATTGAATAGAAATAAAATATTAATAATAAATAGTTTCTTTTGGAGATGAGAGGTATCGATCCCCATACCTCTCGTATGCTAAGCCGTAACTCTCGCATGCTAAGCGAAGCTACATCCCCACAATTCTTGCATCACAAAACCCTAAATTTTCCATCATCAATAATAGTGAAAATGAAGAAATATCATTACTCAACATGTCATGAATAAGAAAAAATTGAAAAGAAGTAATTTTCAATAATAGTGACATGAAAAACTATCCCTGCTCATTATGTCGTATCCACATTAGAAGTGAGCGCTCTACTATCTGAGCTACATCCCCATAATTCATACTACAATCTCTTGAAGGGGCATTTTGAGAATCAAACTCGAGACCTCTCACACCCAGAGCAAGAATCATACCACTAGACCAAATGCCCTTGTTTTACCACTTGAAACATATGTATGAAGCCTTAGGCCTAGGTATTAAGGTCGTATTTTGTCGTATTGCAGGAAACACGTGAAGTCCTTAGATGTAGAATGTGTCTGGGAGAATAAAGCCTTGGGATGGGATGTTAAGAAAGACTATGAGTATTAAGAGCATGATGGTAAGTATAAAATGATGTGTCTTGGAGAATAAAGCCTTGGGATGGGATGTTAAGAAAGACTATGAGTACTAAGAGCGTGATGGTAAGTATAAAATAATGTGTCTTGGAGAATAAAGCCTAGGGATGAGATGTTAAGAAAGACTATGAGTATTAAGAGCATGATGGTAAGTATAAAATGTCGAATATGAAGTTAGGTTGATGTCAAATATGAAGAATCACACCACTAAACCAAATGCCTTTTCTTGAACATCCAATATTTTTAGCTTTTACTCAAATATATTTTCTCTTAGTTGGAGGGCATTGTTATAATATAAAAGGGTTATCAAATAAACCAACAACCCAACAAAAAAAACAAACTAAATCAATTTGGGTTGGATTGATTCGGTTCAGTTCATCCGTTTGTTTGATTTAATTTTTCCATTTTGTCTCGTATGACAAGAAAATAAAGTTGTATTGAATGCACCTTAGTTTCATTTATGACAAACTCAATGAAACATAATTGCATTAATAGTACAGAGTTGGAGTCTATAAGCATTTCATGAACTTCAATGCAATTCATGCTTCATTAAAGATGAGATAAACTTTGGGGAACTTTAAATTACTTCATGTGGAGCTTCAATTACTATATGCTAGTTACAATCTTTAGGATTAACTAATTGGACACAAATTCATGAATTTAGGGATTTTTTTGTGTAATTATCAACTACAACTTATGTTTTCAAATTTTTAGGACATAATTTAGGTAGCTGTTTTTATGAGTCATAAACTTGTTTCTTTGCATAATATGGATTCAGTTGAACTATTATTATCGATAAGATGGAGAAAGAAATTGTCTTTGAAATGACTAATAGACCTAGGTTCATCGTTGTTGTTTTTTAACTTGTGATTTTGCAGAAAGTTTAACTAATATGAACTGTCATGTCACATGAACTTTAAAGAAAATCAAGAATATACCCTAAACATCATTCAAGATGACAATAAAATGGAGTTAAATTAAACGCACTTTAGTTTTATGTTTGGCGTGTTTACAATAAAGCATAATTGTATTAATGATCTTAAGAGAAATTCCTATTTTATTAGAGGAGACCAACTTTATTTAAGGTACCAGGAGTTCAAGAATCTGGATTTAAATCTGGTTAAGTAAGATTTGTAAATTTTGAATTCTAGACGAAATTTGTATCTAATTATTTCTTTTTATAACTAATTATAAATTAAGAGAAAAATATTTTTGTAAAGATAGATTAAACTCTAAAGATTTGGTGACGAAACCATGTTTAGACTAGCACTTTAAAGTCAGGAGATGCGGTCACAGGTGTGATTATTTTGGATGGGTTCGTATGAGGGAGCCTTCAAAGATTGTGCACTCACTGATGGGGTTGTTATGCAGTGTTAGTTTGTCTTTGTGTTTGAGTTTTTTTGTACTTTTTTTTTTTGTAATTCTATCCCAAACACTTTTTTTTTTTTTGTTTGGATAAATTTGAACAACACCGTCTTATAATTTAATTTAATTTAATTTTATATTTAATGTGATGTTGTTTTCTCAATCTTATTTTAATTTTACAGCATTATTTTATAGTAATTTACTTTTATTTTTATTTGTTTTCACTTTCAATTTTAGTTTCTATTTGAGTTTTGAACCCTTGAAATTTGAGTTGTGACAGATTGGTATCAGAGCAGCCAGATTTTAAATTATATAGATTTTTTCTTAAGATAAAGAGTCGTATATCTCTATGACTCAGTTCGATGACACGTCTCCCCGTGACCAAGTAAGCAGTCTAACCCTATTTTGTAGTATATGATATGTTGTAAAACTTGTATGAATTTATTGTATGTTTTGATTTTCGTGGTAGTTATAAAATGTCCTTGGACGTTAAAGAGTGAACGTTAACTATATAAGACCATAATGGATCAACGTTATAGTGTCTAGATATGGTGAGGAGAAAAAGAGTGGTCATGAGATATATGACTAGCCTTAGGAAAACAAAGAGTTTTCGTTGTAGAGTGTGAGACATCTAATCCATGAAATTTTGGTACTAGAAATGAAGAAACTGGAGATGGTCCCTAAACGTCTGTATGGACCATTTCCAATTGCATTTTCTTTGGTTCTCTGGCAATTTTTGTGAAGCTAACTCGTTTATATTTTTTCATAACGCAGCTCTTACAAACACCCATATCAATAGATTTTAGGCCTTCCAAAACTCTATTTGCACCCATCATCTTCATTTCTTTGATGCTCATATGTTCAAGTTTATTGACACTACTGTAGGGTGTATAAACATGGTTGTTGTTGCTGTTACTTGAATTGGAAGCACTCTTAGTAACAGCAACCATGTTTATACACTCTACATTGGTGTATAGGGTTCCAGATTTTAGGTCATGCTACCACCATGACACCCTTCACAATTTTCCCAAAACTCTTTCCAAACTCGGCTGCATAACCTGTGCTATCCAACCGACTAATAGAGATTAGATTCTTCTTGAGATCAGGAATAATATCTAACATCCTATAATGTCCACTCACTCATTTCCTGTTAGAGTTTATATGTAGGCATCTCTCTTCCCTTCAATCTCCAACGTTTTGTTGTTGGCAATATACACCTTCCTAACATTTCCTTATTTGAAATTTTGAAACAATTCCTTACTTGGAGACGAATGAAATGATACAACTGAATCTAAAATCCAAAATTCGATTGGGCTGTTCACGCTAAGGATTAAAGGATTCTCAGTATCTTCTGCTGAATATATGAAATTATCGTTATCATCAAATATGTGATTTTTCTTTTCTTCAATTTTGTACTATATGTCCGAAAGTGTTATTTTTCTTCACAATTTCAACACTTTACATTTTGTTTGTTTGGAGATTTTTTCTAGTTTCTTAATTTTGATCGCCCATGTTTGTTTGGTCTCTTTGATTTACTTCTTCCCCTTCGATCAACAATGAGAGCATTGCCTGATGAATCTCCAATTTCCCGTTTGAGCTTTCGCTGACATCTCAAATTTCACTAAATTTCAGTTTATAGATCCTCGTGAACGGTTGATTGCAGCAACAATTGTATACCAAGACTCGAGTAAAGATGACATCAAAATCAATGCTTAAATCTTATTTTTTAACATAATTTTCACTCAACTCAATTGACTTACAATCATGTTGAACTAATTTATATGATCTGCAACAAATCGACATTTGTAGATTGAACAACCTCTGCATCAAATACATCTTGTTCATAGCCGACGTATTTTCGTACATATTTGACAACACCTTCAATAGGCCCGATGTCATCTTCTATTTGATGATGTTGAACGTCATGTTTCTGGACAGCGTCAACCACATTAACCTTACGGCATGACAATTCTTGAGCTTCCACTTCTCCGTGGTCATGGTATCCGGCTTCACACCCAAAAGGGGTTCCTGAATATCTTTCTCGTACAGATAATCTTCAATCTGTATCTTCTAGAAACTGATATCAAATCCATCAAACTTTTCAATTCTTGAACTTTCCATCTTCACAGATCGTGGTGAATCTCTCCTCGCTCTTATACTAGTAATTAGGATCACACAACATCGCACACACTTGATCTAAATGAACACAAAAAACATGATAGAGAAAATGTTAGAAGAAATATTCAAATGGTTTTGTATTAATGACTTCAGGGTTGCAAATAGAGGATATAGAGAATGAGAAATGTACATTTAGGAAGCACCGACTAATTGACTAATGGGTATACATATGATTTCAG
Organism: Cucurbita maxima; assembly: GCF_002738345.1. Lineage (NCBI taxonomy): Eukaryota > Viridiplantae > Streptophyta > Magnoliopsida > Cucurbitales > Cucurbitaceae > Cucurbita > Cucurbita maxima. The sequence goes on from NW_019272072.1 coordinate 172,866, forward strand.
TTTATTATATATAGCTTCACTATATGTAAACGCCTACTATATATAATTATTTAGTATATGTATCTCTATAAATTTTTACTATAAATAGTTAGCCTTCATATCCAACATTCTAGAGCCCATATAGTCAGGGATAGACATTCTGCTAGAACACAAAGTCATTTACATGCCCCTAGAAAATGCCTAGTATTAATAGAGTCTAACCCAATGATCATTCTGACAAACATCCATCAACCAAGAGGGGTGAAAATGATGACGATAGTACAGTTGAGAAAGAATCTACACTTGCTGCCATTGTTGTATTTGAAAAGGGGAAGTGCAAGTGTGCGAACCTCAACAAAAACTTTATTTCCACTACATGAACACCACGACCCAAAACAAGAAGGTCAGATATTGGGTTTAACTCCACCAAGAGAGATAAATCACAAGATTAGTTTTATGTCGCCTGCCACAAACAGATGTCATGCGGCTCAGCCTGAGCTAGTTTAATTCTACAAATAGCAAAATGACATGTTCAAAGTCGGGTTTATTTGACCTGCAAAAGCTCTTGTCAGTGATCACTTAAATGCTTGGAAAAGACACCAAGCCAACACCTCTACTGAAGAAGGGAGACAAAAACAAACTACTAAAGCAACACATGTTCAGGCAAAATACCATCCATACAAATGAAGAGAAGGGTCGACCATGATAATTTCAAAGCAAATAGAGAATTATAATAAGTTAAGGTCAGATCAACATTGATTTCAAAGCAACAAGAACCAAAGACTGGTGCGAAAATTCTATGGACTAGTCGAAGTTATAAACAAGATTAGGAAGACATCATATAGGATCCAATTGCTCCTATGGATACAGACTAACCTTGTTGTCCACATCAGTAACTTGAAACGTTTTTATTCCGACCAAGAAAACATCAAGTAGAAGAGGAGGTATGACGTCATGCAAAGAAGAAAATGTTTCAAGCAAAGAAAGTAGGAAAGACACCAACAGAGAGGGTTGAAGAGTTAACAAACTGAGAAGTGATTTTCAACAGCTTCTTGTAGGTTGGAAAAGACTCCTCAATACTGAGATCAGCTAGAAGCGCATTGCGAGACCTAAAGTCAGCTTCATCCTACAACGTTGAGTTTATGAAGAGCCGGTTGACAAATTGTGTACGGGCAGATTTCGCGGTCATGATTGGCCAAGGCTTGTTGCCTGTGGCTGCATGTTAGATGCCTCAGTTATTCTTGTAAACGATTTGTGGTTCATGGTGGCATGCTCATTCCAAACCCCTTTTACTTGCATTCATCTTAGATAGGCCTTTACTATTATTGTTGTGCCAATACGGGGTGTATGATTAGTTCTCAAAATCATATCTACACCCATCGGAACTAAAATGTCTCAAAATGTACTATAGGAGAATGTGACCAGTTGTTGTTTGTTCACTTTTAGCTTATAACATTGCTCTATTTGAAATTATTTTTAACATATTTCCTCGCTCACATTTTCTAAAATATTTCTTCTAAACGTGATTCGATCATACACTGTTATTGTTCCTTCAGTCTAAATTTTGCATGGTTGACTTGTTCATTAGATTATAACAAATGTCACATAATCAGTGTCTCACTACTACAAGAGTGCGATTGTGACACTTGTCTTCCGTTCAGTTATGGGCTGCATCTTCTGACTAGTTACGTGAGTTTGGCTTGGAGCATACGTGTAGGTTGAAAAAGAAATGGTTGGATGCGGACTGCGAATAAGGGTTGGGCCACGGAAGATTGTTTTTTTTTATCACATATGGACTTTGGGCTAGTGAGTCTTAAATTTGGGTTCGTTTTTTAGTTCAAACGAACCAAAATTAAACCTACTAGTTTCTTATTCCTTGCACAACTCACTCCAATTCTCTGTTCTGCCTCTTCTTGCTCTTTGAAACTTCTTTAAAGGCTATTGTTCACCGATTATTTTGGAGCATCTTCCTTAAAAGGATTGTGACCACATATGACCTATGTAGAAAATTTGAACCCCTTTCCTAAAACATTTAGCGGACAACATACCCAAAACAGATGTGCTACACCTCGTCTCACCCCCCCAGAGCATATGGATCCACCCAATCGATGAACACTCAAACCAAACTCTCCCATACTTTTTGGCACAGGGACGCGAGAACCAATCCGAGTAATTTACAGTGGGGAGACCCCTTAAAGCAACAAACGAAATGGCTAGGTTGATAGCAAGATTAAAGAAAAGGCGAGTATGAAAAGACGTATCGCATAACCGTCCCTGTAAGTAGCTTCATTCTTTCTTGATATATGAACCGACTTTATGAAAAACATTAGTCTTTCTACTGAAAGTGTGACTGTTTGGTATGGATAAGCGAACCTCTTGGTTCGGGGGAAACTGGAGATGTTGGCTAAGAAAGCTAAGTAGGCAAGTACAGGACGGACAAAATGCACATACAAATTGATTACCATGATCCCTCTCCCTCTCTCTTTGGCTAGTTGGCTAGTTACGCAATAAGCGAGAAAGCATACCAGGCAAGGAAAGAAAGGCTGCTCGATTTCCTGTAAGGTCAACCCTCAACGGCGAGCTCAACAGGCAATGCTATAAGTTCAATAGAAGTCCAAGGTTTCGTCTACTACGGACCTGGAAGCTCTTGAAAGAGCTAAAATGAAATGAGAAATACATTCGATTACGACAACTAATAGATAGCGAACTTTTTGGTAGAAACTGATTGATCCCTTGGCTCTAGCAAGAAAAGGAAAAGGTAGTCGTACTCCTACCTTTTCCGTCGGACAAGAGGAAAGTTTGAGTTGAAAGATTGAATCACACTTGGTAAGAAAGGAAGGCTTAGCAGGTTTCTCCAAACGTATAAACAAAAAGAGGATACCGATACGCATACATTCTTGCATGGAAGAACCTAGCTGAACCGGATCAAGGGTTCTAACCTAGTTCGACTGACCTTCTTTGGCTAGCCCCCGCCCCTTGTAATGAGGTCAGCCCGTATGTGCTTTTTCTTTTCGTTTAGCGAGATAGCTTACCAGCTCTTTCAGCTCATAGCAGGAGTATGAAAAGCGGAAAACTCATCCTGAGTCGAGTCCGCATTGCCATACGAATCGACATCGACCAAACCAAGGGCTCCTATTTTTCTTTAACGAAAGCGGATTTAACAGTTTCGATAAAACCAACCTCTTTTAAAGGAGTCGCTCTACCTTGATCATCGTGGACATACACAGCTCCCGCTTTACCTTTTCCTACCGTGAAAAGGAAAGTTTCCTCACGATAGGCCCTCACAGCTCCCGAACGTCTTTCAATCAATCAAGAGAGGTATAAAATAGTACAAGAAACCAGCAAGACAAGAATGGACTCATAAGATGGGCGGTCAAGGAATCGATTTCATTTGTGTTATCCGCTAAGGAAATGATCAAGGAATTCACTATTCACGGCTGGGAGATGACCATATTGTTGCACATCCCTAATAAAGTACCGTAGGCAAGCGAACCTTTTGAAAATAAAAGCGTGTATAACTCAGATCCACTTTCTCTTCAATTCATGAACTTCAGATCTGATCTTCCTTTCATCTCCGGGTGACTGAGAGAGAATTTGGGCCTGGCGTGCATTCTATTCGGTCAACAATAAGGTACAAAGCGGATTAATTAAATGGGCTTGAAGTACCATTATCGTTAGAACGAAGATCTCTACTAGGTTTAGTGCACTTTGGTAGTTGTGAATGTTGTCGTAATCGAATGTCTTTCTCATTCGACATTCTCTCTTACCAAGCACTCATACTCGCCAGGGTTGAGGAGACAGTCTGTGAGCTAATTGGGCTTCGAGATTGGGTATTCATAATAATTATCTCAATATATGATACAAAAAACTGATAACTGTTAAGGTAAGGGGTTTTAAAAGACAAAAGAATGACAATTCTAGGTGTGATAGAAAAGGATAATTTTTTTTTCAGTGTGCACGGTTCGGTTCGAACCTATGGCTCTCTAAAACTTTTTCATCAGATAACCTATGTGGCCACATTTAAAATCATATTATTGGGGAATTTTGAGAATCAAAATTGAGACCTTTCACACTCAAAACGATAATCATACCGAATGCCCTTTGTAGCAGATCTATAATTCTTAGTTGCTAGTCTATGTGCCTTAATACATGAAATTTATATAAGTTGTGCATTGCCACGAATTCCTTTGGGTTAGGCCCCAAAGCAAGAATCATACAACTAGACCAAATGCCCTTATTATGGGCTATGCCACGAATTCCTTTGGGTTAGGCCCCAAAGCAAGAATCATACAACTAGACCAAATGCCCTTATTATGGGCTATATATTAAGTTTTTTTTTATTATTATTATATCTTTTAGATCTCGTCTATTATTGAATTCACCCGACCGGACGTTCCAAAGTCAAAATCTTCTGAGAATTGAACTCGGGACCTCTCACACCCTAAGCAAGAATCATACCACTAGACCAAATGCCCTTTCTACAAAATTGCAACATTTTTAACTCCTCAATATATTTTTTTCTCTCAAGTTTGAAATCTATTTTCTTGAGCAGTTGTTGGACTATAAAGCAAAAAGTTGATGGTCTAGTATTTTACTTGTAAGTAAGGCATGTAATATTAAATTGTTCTAATATGCAAGTGTTCAAATAAACTACAATCCAACAAATGAATCAAACTAATCAGTTTGGGTTGGGTTGGATTTATTCGGCTCAGTTCATTAGTTTGTTTGATTTAATTCTTCTATTTTGCTTCCTATGACAAGAAAATAAAGTTGTATTGAATGTACCATAGTTTGATTTATGACAAACTCATATGAAATATAATTGCATTAATAGTACTCTGAGTTGGAGTCGATAAATATTTCATGAACTTAAGTGCAACTCATGTTTCATTAAAGACGAGATAAACTTTAGTTAAGTAACTCGAACTTTAAATTACTTCATGTGAAGCTTCAATTACTCTATGTTAGTTACTATCTTTAGGATTGACTAATTGGGCACCTAGTTCTTGGATTTAGGGGATTGTTTTATGTATTTTTCAACTACAACTTATGTTTTCAAATTTATAGGTCATAATTTAGGTAGTTGTTGTATATTATGGATGAACACTAGAGTTTCTATCTCGTTCACCACAACTACTCTAGTTTTTGTTTGAAGGCTATAATTGTCATCTATGTTGTATGGCAATAAAATTTGTTTAGATGAAATTTTAGTTAAAGTTGCATATTTTACTTCTTGTGAGTAAAAAAATTTTTTCTTAGCATAATATGAATTTAGTTCAAGACTTATTAGGAATAAGATGGAGAAAGAAATTTTCTTTAAAATAATAAACATACCAAGTTCATCTTTGTTATTGTCTAATTGTGATTTTGCAAAAAAAACTTAACTAATATGAAATATCGAGTTAAATAAAGAATATATCCTACACGTCATTCAAGATGACAATAAAATGGAGTTAAATTGAATGCAATTTTAGTTTCATGTTTGGTAGGTTCAATATGAAGCATAATTGTATTAATGATATTAAAGAGAAATTCGTGTTTTATTAGAAGAGACCAATTTCATGTAACGTACTAGGAGTTTAAGCTACTTCCATTGTAATTTCAATCACTCCACAATGATTACAAATTTAAGGTTGACTAATTGAACATCAATTATCAACTTTAGGTTATAATTTAGGTAGTAGTCATTATAATATTAATGAGTATAAGAGTTCCAATTCTTCCATGGACCATATGTCTTATAGTTAAATGAATATATATATATATTATGTATGTTGAGGTCTGGATAGAGCACAAAGTAGTAAGAAACACCATTGTAAACTCTAGAGCCACCCACAACTCATGATGGAGACCGATGCAAAATATTTTAACATCCTTTGGCATCAAGATACAGGAAAGATGAATGCCGTCAAATTGGAAGCTTTGTCTGTCTTAAGAGTCACAATGAGAACTCTAATAAAGCTGAAGCCTTGGACTTGGCAAATTGTTTAGTGATAGTTGAAATGGATGACTTTGACGTCGTGTCAGGAATGAACGTCCTACTGAAACACAAAGTAATTTACATGTCCCTAGCAAAATGACTAGTAGTAACGGAGTCTAACCCGATGATCATTCAGAAAAACATCCATCAACCAAGAGGGTTGAAAATGATGTCGATACTACAATTAAGAAAGAATCATAGCCATGATGAATCTACACTTGCTGCTATTGTTGTAATTGAAAATGGGAGCTTGAGTGAGCCAACCTCAATAGAAACCTTGTTGCCACTACATAAACACCACGACGAAAAAAATGATCAGATAATGGATTTATCCCCACCAGGAGAAACAAAAAATAAGGCCTGATACTAAAGAAGGGAGACAAAAACAAACCACTAAAGAAACACATGTTCACATAGAAATATCATCTATGCGGATGAAGAGAAGGGTCAGTTGGAAGCGTCAACCACAATAATTTCAAGAAAAATAAAGAGTTCATATAAGTTAAAATCATATCAACTTCGAGTTCAAAGCAACAAGACCAAAGGCTGGTTTGAAAATACTATGGACTAGTTAAAGTTATCCATAAGATTATGAAGACATCATATAGAATCTAATTGCTCTTATGGATGCGGACTAACCTTGTTGTCCACGTTAATAACTTAAAACGTTATTATTTTGACCAAGAAGACATCAAGCAGAAGCAGGTGGTATGACGTCATACAAATAAGAAAAAGTTTCAAGTGAAGAAAGTAGGAAAGACACGAATAGAGAAGACATGAAAACTCAACAAACCGAGAAGTGATTTTCAACATCACCCAGTAGGTTTGAAGAGACTCCTCAATATGAGATCAGCTGGAAGCGCATCGAGAGACCTAAAGTCAGCCTCATCCAATAAATTGTGTGGGGGCAGATGCCGCAGTCATGATTGGCCAAGGCGTGTTTCCTGTGGTTGCATGTTGCATGTCTCAGCCATTCTTGTAAACGATTTGTTGTCCAAGGTTGTTATTTGGGCAATGTTATTGTTTACGGTTATTTGGACGACACGCCTTGAGCAATCATGACCGTCACAAGTGGCTAAGACATTTGTTGTCCATATGCTATTGTTGTCCAAGAGACTCCTCATTATGAGGTCATGATTGGCTAAGACATTTACAGAAGTTTTACCTAGAGCAACTTCTATCACAATCCTCTTCTTGCGCTCTGAAACTTCTTTAAATGTTATTGTTCACCGGTTATTTTGGCGCATCTTCCTTAAAAGAATTGTGACGACAGATGACCTAGGTAAAACTTCTATTGGGAGATCAGTGCAATAGAGAATCTGTGTCCCTTTCCTGAAACCTTCAGCGTACAACATAACAAAGAGTTCCTAGAAAAAATATCATAGAACAATTTGTGTAATGCTTTTGAAGTTAGGCTCGAGGCTCTATCTTATCTCCCAAGAATATTGTTCATTCTCTATTCACATAGAAATTCTGCAATAGAAAGTGGTACCCTCATCTTCTTTTACAAAACTTTCTCAAGTCCTCATGGAATGATTTGAAAGTGGTACCATCATCTTCTTTTATAAGACTACCTCGGCCTTCATTGAATGATTATGCTATGTTGATTCTTAGAGAAGGGAGTAGGAGTAAGAGTAGATGACTGTCAATGGTCCAAGTCCCGAAAAAGTAAGTCTTGATGTCAAGAAAGGAGAAGAATCCTCATAGTTTCCAAGATTTGAAGAGAATCATACATACACAAATTTTCTTTGTTTCTTTATTCTTGTTGTTTGCTCTCTTCAATTCACATGTTATAAAGACACTTGTAAATTATAATTAAATATAGCTTTTTTTTTTCTTCCCAAATATTAATTTGAATTACTTCTTGGTTCAAGGTTTAAAAACCTATTTCAAATCTTATTATATTGCATGCTTCAATTTGATATAATTGTTAGGGGCATTTTGAGAATCAAACTCGAGACCTCTCGCACCCGAAGCGAGAATCATACACTAGACCAAATGTCTTGTAGTGGATCTATCAATATTAGTTGTTGGTCCATATCTTTTATGCGCCTCAATATTTGAAATTTATCCACATGTTTTTGTGCTTTAGAATCTATTATTATTGTCATGATAACTTCACATTGTTGATAAGCACATTACCCTACGTTTTATAATCTCATGTATTTTCTGAAACTACCACACCTAAATGAAGTTCTCAAATAATCAAATAAATTATAAAGGATAGGGGAATAACAATAAATGAAAAGAGCCTGTAATAAAAGCCAAACATGATACCTATGGTGAGTTGTATTAGAAGACAAATATCCTATAATAAAAGATCAAATATGATATACATGGTAAGTTATAATTGTTTGGTTTTATGTCCTAAAACTCATAGTTTGTAAACAAAAACCTATTATATTTTCAATAAAGTTATTATTGTTGTTTATTCAGTAAAGATTGTTATTGAATAAAGTGTACTTTACGATCATTAATCTAAATCCAATAAACTAAGACCACTCTAGAAATAGTATGATTACTTGAACTATATGTAGAGACATATGAGTTGATCAAGTTCAAGTATATAGTCAATATGATTTATAGTATAAAGATAAAGCTGAGTACCTTATTCTGGGGACACTATGAATGCGACCCACTTTTGTATATGATATAAACAATTTGATCACTCAATTTTACATGTGGAGACATGTGAGTGGGGGCGTCCTATGCAATGAGTATTGCACAAGATCGGACCATGAAAAAAATCACTCTCACTTTATAATGTCGTTTACTATTGAAACTGATTTTCTTTTCATTCGATGACCTATGTAACTCGATCTTAATCCTGAGCTAACCATGAACTCTTGTTTATTCGGAATTATCCTTAGATTTTCATGGGTGAGAGTGGCTCAAGTTCGCCGACTCAATAGGTATCCCATTTTAGGTGTAAGACTGAGTAAATGGCTGGGGACGTGGGGTGCAAGATGAAATTCACTCTTACCCACTTTTAGGGATAGAAGAGAGGTAGTTTCCTTAAGTATTTACTCCAGGTCTTGAACAAGGGGCCCCACCATCTCATTGGTCTGAGAGGGATCTGGTTTACTGGTTGGACCACAAACCAATTGTTCATTAGAGGATCAGTGAGACATAAGAAACAAGAAGTAACTTCAGGGGTAAAACGGTAAATTTATCCAGCTCTAGTTACGAAAAACCTGTGAAGGATCGACTTACTAATCATGGTTATATAAAATGGACAGAAGTATATCTATAGTGACGGGAGTTCAACTACAAGGCTATAGTGAAATGTCTTAGTAGTTAACGAATGTTGGTTAACAAGGTTAATGAGTTTAACCGGTTAATCTTGGATCGTTGGAGCCCATGATCTATAGGTCCATTAAGTCCCTCTGCTAGCTCATATCGGACTAAACCATAGAACAGTGTGACGAGTGAGTTCGAAGTGTTCGAATTCAAATTAGGGAGAATGCGCTACCTATATATGATATATTTAACCGCATTTTTGTTTTATTTACGAATTAAACAAAAAGAGAGAATCTGAGATATTCAAATAAGATTTAATATCTTAATCAAATATGTGTCTGAATTAGTTGAGATTGACATTTGAATTAATATTAAATATTAATTAAATAGTTTAATTAATCATTTAATATTACTTTAATTTGAAATTAATAATTCGAATTGATTGTTGAATCAAAATGAAGAAAGTCAAAATGTTGACTTCATTTAATGGAAAAATCCATGTTAGTAGAATTTTGAGATGTCAAAATGCTTGCCAAATAAACCCCACAAATTTCAGTTGAATTTTGAGTGTCAAAATTTGGTTAGCTCAAGCATGCATGCTTGCCACATAATCCCAAACATTTGAGTTGAATTTTGAGTGTCAAAATTTGGTGATCTCAAATTTGCAAGAACATGCAAACATGACTCTATAAATAGAGTGATCATAATACATGAAAGGTCTTCTTCTTGGTGAAAAACCTTGAGAAAAACCTCTCACAAACACTCTCTTCATATATACAAAATCCCTCCCAAGTTTAGTCACTCACCGGATTCCACAATCCCGTTCTAAGGCCGGAGGATAGTGGAGAAGACACTAGTGGTGGTTAAAAACCGGTTCATGAGGAAAAAGGCATTTGAACTACAAAAGGTTAGTATTCAAACTCATTAAGTTTTAATACTCATGAACATGCTAGTTATTTACTATAATTGATGTTCTAAAAGTGCCTAAGATCCATATTGCTTCCACATGTGTTATATTAACACCATCATTATAATCTCATGTATTTGCTGAAACCACCCAACTTAAATGAAGTTCTCAAATAATCAAATAAATAATAAAGGATAGGGGAATAACAATAAATGAAAAGAGCCGGTAAGAAAAGGCAAACATGATACCTATGGTGATCTTTGATAGAAGACAACTATCCTATAATAAAAGATCAAATACGATATATATGGTAAGTTATAATTTAGGACTAAATATCCTTAACATTAAAGAAAGACTTCTGACCTCACGAACCATTAATATGTATTCATAAGGAAGAGTATTTGAAGCATCACGTTGTTGCTGCATGGCTAAGCTATTGTAAACATACGAAAAATATTCCTCTCAATTTTCATAAAATTTATATTAATCTTTGAAGATTCAATATAGCTAGTTTCATAACACTACATTGTCCTCGGGCACTAAGATTCTTTCCAATTTACACCTTTCACGACTCAAGTTTTCATATTTCTTTTCTAATTTCTTTGTGTTGACTTTGTTGCCCAACAATTGGTGTATTCCCCTCATTATTCTTATTATGATAATATTTGATATGAATCAAGAGACATCAATCATACAATATGCTTCAATGAAGATATGAAGAAAATATTGTTGAAATTATCAAAAGATATTTCAATTCATGGCACATTGAAGAAGAATGAAGTTTCATGTTATAAATTTTGGGTGGATTACATTTTAGAGTAATTTATAGTTATTGTATTTCATTAATGTAACTTTTTATTTACTTTAGGTTACAATTACATAATGGTTAATTATAGTCATTAAGTATGAATGTTACAACTCTTGGAATGCCTTTAATAGTTTCATTTTGAGACTATATAAAGCCATGTGTGTTGTATTTGTAGGGAGACTTGGAAAATATAGTAAAAGAAGCATTTGTGCTTTTATTTAGCCAATGGCTAAGTTTCTTTGCAATTCTATGTAGTTTAGGTTGCATGTAGAATCATTCAAGCTCGACATGATCAATCTTGCTTGTGGAGTGATTCGAATACCAAACAAGTGTTTTTGCGTTGAGATATTTGATAAACAAGAATCATTCAAGCTAGACATGATCGATCTTGCTTGTTGAGTGATTTGAATCTCAAACAATGTTCTTGCCTTGAGATATTCGATCAACAAGGTAATCCGAATCTTACTCCCCTTATAGTGATTTCTTATCTTATCAATATTTGTATAATTATGAACTCAAATATTTAGAAGCATTATCTTTTTAATATATTATACTACCTTTTCTATTTTGTATTGTGTCTCGAGTAACAGTCCTGTCACTTCATACAAATGACAATCATGAAAATTCTACTTATGAAATTCGGGACCTCTTACACAGGAATGAAAATCATACTACTTGACCAAATGTCTTTCTTGCTAATCTATCGTTTTTCGTTGCTAGTCCATGTGCTTTATGCACCTCAAGGTTTGAAATTTATCATTGTGTTTTCGAATTTGTTCTCAAATCATTTGAATGTATTTCAATTAATATTGTTAAGAAATATTAACATCTCAATGAGAAAACAATAAATAGAAAAAGAAAGAATCGGAATTGATCGATATAATTTTTCAAACAAACGAAAAGAAAATGAAAGACAACATAAATCATGTATCAACTAAGTCAAGCCCACTCAAAAATTTGATTAAGAATAAGAAAGAGGAATCTCTAATCAAAATACTAAACCTAGGGTAAATACCACAATAAATTAAGAATTTATAATGAAGATTTTAATTATCTCACAATAATTTTTTTTGACATGAATAATATCAATGCATATTGTCTCTAGCTTAAACTTTTTAATCTCATAAAAATTAGTGTATCTTGTATTTAAAGATGAGAAATGAATTTGGAGATTCTAATAGTTCCCAAGGAGTTTCAGGTTAATAAGGAATCATTAAAAAATAAATATTTATTATTGAACATGTTCGTTGTACAAAATGATGGACAATTTATTATATATCAAACCATAGGTATTTTATTGGTTCATAAAAATAAGTACTAAATTAATCAAAGATATCAAGAAAAAGACTATCCTTACAAAAAGAGTTTTAGTAAATCCATTGCAATAAATAAAAAAATTAATGAAAAGAGAACCAAAAATCATTATGATTTGCTTCGAGAAAATTTCTTATCGCCTAGAAGTCGTGAGAGTTCAGAATTCTAATTTGTATGGTAAGGATCCATGTGTCCTCGAAAATTAGTTAATGCTATACTTTTCTTATATTGACCCTAATATCTCTCAATCAAATGCATAAATGGCATAGACGATGCTCAGATTTTGAAGGGAAACTTCTGAACTTGAGAGATCAATTTCATTCATCACAAATCTGATTTTTACATAATAATTTGTGGGTATTTATAGTCTCCCCACAAAAGAAGTTAGTGGCCAGGATTTAATCTCGATCCCCTTGAATCTCCACAAAAGATGAAGTCAATTTGATAATTCTACCATTACAAACTTTATGAAATTAAAAATAAATAAAGTTTTCTAACAAATGGTCCTTCCTCAATCTAATAAGCTTGTAACACATTAAATAATAGTTGAACCGAGCCTATCCAATTTTGTAGATGAAGAATGAATGCTTGTTGAATCTTCTTAGCCTTGGATCGTGTAATAGGTATAGTTGGAACATTTGGAACACCGTGGTCCTTATCATCTTCCTCCTCTTCAAAAGAATTCGTCCTCGAATCAGAAAATCATCACCTACATCAATAGGACTCGAGTCAGCAACATTGAAAGTAGGATGTGCTGAAATTCTCATGGAAGATCATTTTATATGCATTGTTATTAATTCTTTAAAGGACTTGATAAGGGTCATCCCCTCTTGGATGTAACTTTGTCTTCCTTTGAGATGAGAATCACTCCTTGCGAAAATGTATCCAAACCCAGTTACTAGGTTGAAAAATGATTTCATTCCGAAGCAACATTGAAATTTTGTTTCTCAATTGTCTCATTCCCATCTTTATGCAATGTTTTGATCTCATTTGCATTACTTGTGGCTGCTTTACTCACAAAAATATTAGATGATAGAAAGCAAATTAAGACACGTAAGTGGATTAAATTCATAAACAACTTCAAAAAGATAACAATGAGTGACATACATTCGTCCCAAGACTTAATATTCTTACAAATAATAGCCCTAAGCAATGCTCGTAATGTTCTATTAACCAGCTCATTAATCTAAAGATGACATGCAGTTGAAAACAATAATTTGTTACCCAATTTATGACTTAAAATTCTTATAAATAATAGTTCTAACCAATAACCACCTCAGATTACATGCAGTTGAAAACAATAATTCAGTGCATAATTTATCTACCATACTTTCCAAAAGTGACTTAAAAATTTAACATCCCTATCTTTTTTTGTGTGCAGCAAACATTGGCAACAATGACTACAAAATTTATAAACATCGTGCTTCATGGCAAAAGTCAAATGGATAGCATTTTCTTCTATGTCTTGGTTTCGCTAACTAAAATTTTCCAATAACTCCCAAACTTCATTACCTTATATAACCTCTTGGGACAAGGATACATATAAAATTTTATAAAATTAGATCTACTGATAAATTTCATAGCATTTAAAGGTCATCTAGGTCATGAGCTGAAGGTAAAATTCCTTAGGGGCATTATGGTCAGTTTACAACGTTTATTGGTTTACCTACTTATCCTTATCCAATGACCACCAAATTTCATATCCAACCTCAATATACTATAATATGCTTAGTATTAAAATTTGATGGGTAGCGAAGCTCATATAGTGGGTTATTTTATCGTTACTTAAATCTCGAGCTATTTGATCGGTTCAGGGTCTTAACTCAGGGTTCTTTGGGTTTTTTTTTTTTTTTTTTTTTCATATATCCTTAATTCATACTTGGTTTAGGGTTCATATGAAAATCCAAGCGATTTCTACAAGTATTTCTTAACAAAGAGTCCAAGGTGGCTACTTGCCTCGTCGCTGACGTTTGGGACCTCTATTCTTGAGCTTCCAGTATCTGAATTACTTCAAATTTCCTTCCACGTACTCCTTATTGTGTCTAGTTTATGAAACCATAATGTTTTTATAAGAATCGGTCTGGAATAGGGTTAAAATTGAGAAAACCCAAGAAAATGTCAAATTTTGAGTTGACTTGGATAGTTTAGTTGAACTGGCCATATCATCGTTTTCTTCCTCTAAACAGGAAGAAGATGCGCATTTTTCACATCGCCGCCATCTGAAACTCGGCCTGTACAACCACATTTACAGCATTTCTCTCCTTGATTTCTTTGTGAAACTTAAAGATGAGTGTTACAAGGAAGGGTCAGGGATTGATTTCATACCTTCTCGTAGATCGTAGCCTAAGATATTCGCTTCCAAAGTTCATCCAAAATCTGATTTATCGCTCGAGAAAAAACAAAGGATTTTTCTAATTGGTAGCCGATTCTATGGATTTCAAGGCCCTATTTCTTTATTGAACCTCTTTCATATCCTTTCTTCAGGCTAAAGGAATTGGTTTAGAGGAATGTCTTTGAGTCTAGGACCTTAATTTCTAGAAATCGAACTCAGTATGCAACTCACTCAAAACGCCAGATTTTCGATCTCTTGGGTAGCTTGTTCTACGACATTTCAGCTCTCGATTCCTTCATCAAGTTTACCCAACATCTTCCTCTAAAGCTAGAGGAATCCTTAATTTGAAGGAAAAGAGATCATAGATAGGAATTCGACTCTTATCCCCAATTTAATTTCGAAACTTATTTCCTTCAATTCGGCACGCTCTCAAGGTTATTTTTCTTCGTGGTCTTCTATGGAAGCATTCCTTGGAGGTGCTGAAACTTATTGGAATCATTCTTGCTCGACGAGTCATCATGTATCCTCGAATTTGATTTTCAAGTTTTTCTTGAAGTTCTTCAATGGCGGATTGAATTGAGGGAATGGTTTTTGGGCACTTTCAACACTCTATTCCTTCATAGAACTTGTGGGTAATCTTGTTGAGAAACTGTAGGAATATGTTTGAAGAGAAATGGGGGAGGATTTCACTCGAATTTGGAAGAAATTTGAGAGTAGGAGACCCATAATCTAAACGCTCATTGCCTTCGATTGGGGGATCGACCTTTCTCGATTCTTATTTCGTATTGTTGCTCCTACTTCAGTCTTTATAGGAGATGCTTAAACCAAAATTGAGAGCTCCAGAATCTTCGTTATTTAGATTTTCGAAGAGAAATGGTGGAGGATTGCTCTTGAATTTGGAAGAAATCTTAGAGTTGGAGACCCATAATCTAAACGCTTATTGCATTCGATTTGGGGATCAACCTTTCTCGATTCTTATTTCGTATTGGTTATCCTACTTCAGACTTTATCGAAGGAGCTTAAACCGACATTGAGAGCTCTAAAATCTTCGTTAGTTAGAGATCGAACTTTCTGGATAGTTTTTCGGAGATATCAACTTCGATCATAGCCTAATCGACCATGGCTTTGAATACTAGTCGTTGGATGTGATGATCCGTGCGTGTTCATTGAGATCATATCAAATTTTGGAGGATATCCAACGGTTGAGATTTGAGTTTGAAGGATTTTGCTCGGATGGTCACGGTAGATGCTCTGATTCTAATAGGAGTGGCATTTCTCTAATTATCCATTCTTTCAGGGGTATTTTGGTAATTTTCTACATTTTGAATATTTTATTATTATTTTTCTCGAAAAATCCATATTATTTCTACAAATTCCTCATTGTTTTTTGTTCATTTCCCCCTTATTTTTGAATCTTGAGATTCCTTCTACATAAGGAATTACAAATCGGGAAAGATTTTTGATAATTGATAAAATGACTTTTTTTCCCTTTTCATTTACTTTCTCCTTTCCAATCCTTGAAATCACTTGTTAGGGTACTCAATTGACTAAGACCCCTTGTTCTTGCTTAAAACTTTAACTTTTTTTTCCTTTCTATCTTTTGGGTCTTTCATGAGTGGCTTATTCTTATGGGAGCTAATTTTCTTCATGTTTGGGGTATTACATATACATAATCGTTACAAACACAAAATAAGAAGCAGACTCAAAAGAAGAACTTATGGGCAAATAATGGTTACTTATGGGTATGAATCCTAGCAACTTATTTAGCACGTTATTCACATAGTTCTATGTACTTGGTACATGGATTATGGATGAACTTAGGTTTATACATAATGTCTTGGGTTAGGCTTTAAGAGTTGAGGTTTTAGCTTAGGAAAATATTAGAGGGTAACCTAACATGGACTGATTCGTGGGAAAACCTACTAGCACTTTGAGGACCTCTTTCCTTCACCAAACTTATGGGTAAACTTATTTAGAAGGTGCAGGAACAAGTTTGGAAATGAACAGTGGACTAGTTCTCGAATTCGAGGTAAACCCATGAACACGATACCCCAAAACAAAAAGCTTGTATCTCTCGATTGGGTACTCCATTAAGCTTGCTTCTTGCTCCTAATAGTCTACCCTAATTCATAATTTATAGACGGATTTTTCACTACCATTGAAACATCTAGAATTTCTATAATTTCATTCTTGATTTTTTTGAATCTTCTGCCAGAAATGTCTTCTCCGATCGGAGCCTTTCTTTTTTAAGCCCCTTGTATTTATTATTCTATAAAAAATTTAATGATTCGGGAAGTTTATAAAAATTAGAATAAGGACCGCAATTTCCTTGTTTCTCAATCTTTTGACTTTCTTGTCTATTATTTGAATCGTGTCTTCTTTATACGTTAGGTCATCTCTCTAGAAGAGAGTTTCATGAGCCAGTACGTGCGAAGGATCTAGGGTATTACTACACAACAAGGTCATGAAATAAGGTCATGAAATAAGGAGGGTATCGATCCCCGTACCTCTCACATGCAAAGCAAGTGCTCTACCATCTGAGCTACATATCCATGATTTTGACATCCTAAAACCCTAAGTGTCCCATCATCAATAATAGTGAAAATAAAAAAATATCAAAATATTAATAACAAATAGTTTGTTTTGATGATGCGGGGCATCGATAATTGTGAAAATGAAAAAATATTATAACAAATTAAATACTTTCTTTTGGAGATGCAGGTTATCAATCTCCGTACAACTCGCATGCAAAGCGAGCGCTCTACCGTCTAAGCTACATCTTCACAATTTTTACGTCACAAAAACATAAATGATTCGTCGTGAATAATAGTGAAAATGAAAAAATATCGCTACTCATTATGTCATAAATAAGAAAAAATTGAATAGAAATAAAATATTACATCATAGAACCCTAAAATTCCCATCATCAATAATAGTGAAAATGAAAAAAATCTAGAAATGCAGGGTATCGATCCCCATACCTCTTGCATGCAAAGCAAGTGCTCTACCATCTACGCTATATAACCACAATTCTTTTATCATAAAGTCCTAAGCATCTCGTTATCTGTAATAATGAAAATGAAAAACTATCCCAGCTCATTATGTCCTAAATAAGAATAAATTGAAAAGATATGAAAAAATTGAAAAGAAATAATATATATAGTAATCGATTCAATTGAAGATGCAAGGTAATGATCCCCATACTTTCCACATAGGAAATGAACACCCTAAATGCCCCTTCGTCAATAAATGTGAAAATGAAAAAGTATATGTGCATATTATGTCATAAATAAGGAAATATTGAATAGAAATAAAATATTAATAATAAAATAGTTTCTTTTGGAGATGCGAGGTATCGATCCCCGTACCTCTCGCATGCTAAGCGAAGCTACATCCCTACAATTCTTGCATCACAAAACCCTAAATTTTCCATCATCAATAATAGTGAAAATGAACAAATATCGCTACTGAACATGTCATGAATAAGAAAAAATTGAAAAGAAGTAATTTTCAAAATAGTGACATGAAAAACTATCCTGGCTCATTATGTCGTAAATAAGAAAAAATTGAAAAGAAATAATATATTTAGTGATTGATTTATTTTGGACATGCAAGGTATCAACCTCGTAACGAGTGCTCTACTATCTGAGCTACATCCCCACAATTCGTACTACAATCTCTTGAAGGGGCATTTTGAGAATCAAACTTGAGATCTCTCACACCCAAAGCAAGAATCATACCACTAGACCAAATGCCCTTGTTTTACCACTTGAAACATATGTATGAAGCCTTAGGCCTAGGTATTAAGGTCGTATTTTGTCGTATTGCAGGAAACACGTGAAGTCCTTAGATGTAGAATGTGTCTGGGAGAATAAAGCCTTGGGATGGGATGTTAAGAAAGACTATGAGTATTAAGAGCATGATGGTAAGTATAAAATGATGTGTCTTGGAGAATAAAGCCTTGGAATTGGATGTTAAGAAAGACTATGAGTATTAAGAGCATGATGGTAAGTATAAAATGATGTGTCTTGGAGAATAAAGCCTTGGGATGGGATGTTAAGAAAGACTATGAGTACTAAGAAAGTGATGGTAAGTATAACATAACGTGTCTTGGAGAATAAAGCCTAGGGATGATATGTTAAGAAAGACTATGAGTATTAAGAGGTTGATGGTAAGTATAAAATGTCGAATATAAAGTTAGGTTGATGTCAAATATGAAGAATCACACCACTAAACCAAATGTCTTTTCTTGAACATCAAATATTTTTAGCTTTTACTCAAATATATTTTCTCTTAGTTGGAGGGTATTTTTATAATATAAAAGGGTTATCAAATAAACCAACAACCCAACAAAAAAAAACAAACAAAATCAATTTGGGTTGGATTGATTCGGTTCAGTTAATCCGTTTGTTTGATTTAATTTTTCCATTTTGTCTCGTATGACAAGAAAATAAAGTTGTATTGAATGCACATTAGTTTCATTTATGACAAACTCAATGAAACATAATTGCATTAATAGTACAGAGTTGGAGTCTATAAGCATTTCATGGAGTTCAATGCAATTCATGCTTCATTAAAGATGAGATAAACTTTGGGGAACTTTAAATTACTTCATGTGGACTTTCAATTACTATATGCTAGTTACCATCTTTCGGATTAACTAATTGGACACGAATTCATGAATTTAGGGAAATTTTTGTGTAATTATCAACTACAACTTATGTTTTCAAATTTTTAGGACATAATTTAGGTAGCTGTTTTCATGAGTCATAAACTTGTTTCTCAAATTTTTAGGATATAATTTAGGTAGCTGCTTTTATGAGTCATAAACTTGTTTCTTTGCATAATATGGATTTAGTTGAACTATTATTATCGATAAGATGGAGAAAGAAATTGTCTTTGAAATGACTAATAGACCTAGGTTCATCGTTGTTGTTTTTTAACTTGTGATTTTGCAGAAAGTTTAACTAATATGAACTGTCATGTCACAAGAGCTTTAAGGTAAATCAAAAATATACCCTAAACATCATTCAAGATGACAATATAATGAAGTTAAATTGAACGCACTTTAGTTTCATGTTTGGCGTGTTTAAGATAAAGCATAATTGTATTGATGATATTGAGCCTAGAGTCTATAAGAATTTAATGATCTTAAGAGAAATTCCTATTTTATTAGAGGATACCAACTTTATTTAAGGTACAAGGAGTTCAAGAAACTTGATTTGAATCTGGTTAAGGAACAGCAAGATTTGAAAGTTTTGAGTTCTAGACCAAATTTGTACCTAATTATTACTTTTAATGACTAATTATAAATTAAGAGAAAAATATTTTTGTAAAGATAGATTAAACTCTAAAGCTTTGGTGACGAAACCATGTTTAGACTAACAGTTTAAAGTCAGGAGATGCGGCCACAGGTGTGATTATTTTGGATGGGTTCGTATGAGGGAGCCTTCAAAGGTTGTGCACTCACAGATGGGGTTGTTATGCAGCGTATGAGGGAGCCTTCAAAGGTTGTGCACTCACAGGAGATGCGGTCACTGGTTTTTGTGTTTGAGTTTTTTTTGTATTTTTTTTTTTGTAATTCTATCCCAAACACTTTTTTTTTTGTTTGGATAAATTTGAACAACACCGTCTTATAATTTAATTTAATTTTATATTTAATGTGGTGTTGTTTTCTCAATCTCATTTTAATTTTACAATATTATTTTATATTAATTTACTTTTATTTTTATTTGTTTTTATTTGTTTTCACTTTCAATTTTAGTTTCTATTTGAGTTTTGAACCTTTGAAATTTGGGTTGTGACAGATTGGTATCAGAGCAGCCGGATTTTAAATTATATAAATTTTTTCTTAGGATAAAGAGTCGTATATCTCTATGACTCAACTCAATGACACGTCTCTCCGCGACCAAGTAACCCTATTTTGTAGTATATGATATGTTGTAAAACTTGTATAAATTTATTGTATGTTTTGATTTTCGTGGTAGTTATAAAATGTCCTTGGACGATAAAGAGTGAATGTTAACTATATAAGACAATACTGGATCAACGTTATAGTATCTAGATATCGTGAGGAGGAAAAGAGTGGTCATGAGATATATGACTAGCCTTAGGAAAACATAGAGTTTTCGTTGCAGAGTGCGAGACATCTAATCCGTGAAATTTTGGTACTATAAATGAAGAAACTAGAGATGGTCCCCAAACGTCTGTATGGACCATTTTCAATCGCACTTTCTTTGATTCTCTAGCAGCTTTTGTGAAGCTAACTCGTTTATATTTTTCCATAACGCAGCTCTCACAAACACCCATATCAATAGATTTTAGGCCTTCTAAAACTTCATTTGCACCCATCATCTTCATTTCTTTGATGCTCATATGTGCAAGTCTATTGACACTGTTGTAGGGTGTAAAAACTTGGTTGTTGTTGCTGTTACTTGAATTGGAAACACTCTTAGCAACAACAACCTTTTTTATACACTCTAGTTGGTGTATAGGGTTCTATATTTTAGGTCATGCTACCACCATGACACCCTTCACAATCTTTCCCAAACTCTTTTCAAACTCGGCTTCATAACCTGTGCTATCCAACTGACCAATAAAGATCAGATTCTTCTTGAGATCAGAAATATTTATTACATTCTATAATGTCCACTCACTCATTTCCTGTTAGAGTTTATACGTAGACATCTCTCTTCCCTTCAATCTCCAACGCTTTGTTGTCGGCAATATAAACCTTCCTAACATTTCCTTATTTTAAATTTTGAAAAAATTTCTTACTTGGAGACGAATGAAACGATGCAACTGAATCTAAAATCCAAAATTCAATTGGGCTATTCACACTAAGGATTAAAGTATTCTCAGTATCTTCTGCTGAATATATGGAATTATTGTTATCTTCAAATTTATGATTTTTCTTTTCTTCAATTTTGTACAATCTGTCCGAAAGTGTTATTTTTATCCACAATTTCAACTCTTTTCGTTTTGTTTGTTTGGAGATTTTTCACGGTTTCTTAATTTTGATCGCTCATGTTTGTTTGGGCTCTTTGATTTACTTTTTCCCCTTCGATCAACAATGAGAGCATTGTCTGATGAATCTCTAATTTCTCGTTTGGGCTTTCGCTGACATCTTGAATTTCATTAAATTTCAATTTATTAGATCCTCGTGAACTGTTGATTGCAGCAACAACAGTATACCACGACTCGAGTAAAGATTACACAAAAATCAATGCTTTAATTTCATTTTTTAACATAATTTCCACCCAACTCAATTGACTTACAATCATGTTGAACTAATTTATATGATTTGCAACATATCGACATTTGTAGATTGAACAACCTCTGCATCAAATACACCTTGTTCATAGCCGACGTATTTTCGTACATATTTGACAACACCTTCAATAGGCCCGATGTCGTCTTCTCTTTGATGATGTTGAACGTCATTTTTCTGGACAGCGTCAACGAGATTAATTCTACGGTGTGTATGATTAGTCCTCAAAATCATATCTACACCCATCAGAACTAAAATGTCCCAAAATGTACTATAGGAGAACGTGACCAGTTCTTGTTTATTCACTTTTAGCTTATAACATTGCTCTATTTGAAATTGTTTTTAACGTCTTTCCTCGCTCACGTTTTCTAAAATATTTCTTCTAAACGTGATTTAAGCATACACTACTATTGTTCATTCAGTCTGAATTTTGCGTGGTTGACTTGTTCACTAGATTAGAACAAATGTCACATAATTATTGTCTCACTACTGCAAGAGTGCGATTGTGACACTTGTCTTTCTTTCAATTGTGGGCCGCATCTTCTGACTAGTTACGTGAGTTTGGCATGGATCATATGTGTAGGTTGAAAAAGAAATGGTTGGATGTGGACTGCGAATAAGGGTTGGGCCACGAAAGGTTTTTTTTTTTTTTTACCACATATGAACTTTGGGATAGAGAGTCTTAAATTTGGGTTCGTTTGAAAAATTTTGGTTCGTGTTTTAGTTCAAACGAACCCAAATTAAACCTACTAGATTCTTCTTCCTTGCACGACTCACTCCTATTCTCTGTTCTATCTCTTCTTGCTCTCTGAAACTTTTTTAAAGGCTATTGTACACCGATTATTTGGGAGCATCTTCCTTAAAAGGATTGTGACCACAGATGACCTATGTAGAAAATTTGTACCCATTTTCTAAAACCTTTAGCGGACAACATACCCAAAACAGATGCGCTACACCTCGTCTCACCCCTCCGGAGCATATGGATCTGCCCAATCGATGAACGCTCAAACCAAACTCGCCCATACTTTTTGGCACAGGGATGCGAGAACCAATCAGAGTAATCTACAATGGGGAGACCCCTTAAAGCAACAAACGAGAATGGCTCGGTTGATAGCAGGGTTAAAGAAAAGGCGAGTATGAAAAGACGTATCGCGTAACCTTCCCTGTAAGCAGCTTCATTCTTTCTTGATCTATGAACCGACTTTATGAAAAAAAAATAAGTCTTTCAGCTGAAAGTGTGACTGTTGGGTATGGATAAGCGAACCTCTTGGTTCGGGGGAAACTAGAGATGTTGGCTAAGAAAGCTAAGCAGGCAAGTACAGGACGGACAAAATGCACATAAAAATTGATTGACATGATCCCTCTCCCTCTCAGTTTGGCTAGTTGGCTAGTTACACGATAAACGGGAAAGCATTCCAGGCAAGGAAAGAAAGGCTGCTCGATCTCCTATAAGGCCAACCCTTAATGGCGAGCTCACCAGGCAATGCTATAAGTCCAATAGAAGTCCAAGGTTTTGTCTACTACGGACTAGGAAGCTCTTGGAGGATCTAACATGAAATGAGAAATACATTCGATTACGGCAACTAATAGATAACGAACTTTTTGGTAGAAACTGAATGATCCCTTGGCTCGGGCAAGAAAAGGCAAAGGTAGTCGTACTCCTACCTTTTCCGTCGGACGAGAGGAAAGTTTGAGCTGAAAGATTGAATCACACTAGATAAGAAAGGCGGGCTTAGCAGGTTTCTACAAACGTATAAACAAAAAAAAGATACGGATACACATACATTTTCGCATGGAAGAACCTAGCTGAACCAGATCAAAGGTCCTAACCTAGTTCGACTGACCTTCTTTAGCTAGCCCCCGCCACTTGTAACGAGGTCAACCCGTATGTGCTTTTTCTTTTCGTTTAGTGAGATAGCTTACCAGCTCTTTCAGCTCATAGCAGCAATATGAAAAGCGGAATCCTCATCCTGAGTTGAGTCCACATTGCCATACGAATTGACATCTGCCAAACCAAGGGCTTCTATTTTTTCTTTAATGAAAGCGGATTTAACAGTTTCGATAAAACCAACCTATTTTAAAGAAGAAGTCGCTCTACCTTGATCACCGTGGACATACGCATCTCCCTCTTTAAATTTGCCTACCATGAAAAGGAAAGTTCCCTCATGATAGGCCCTCCCAGCTGTCGAACGTCTTTCGATCAATCGAGAGAGGTATAGAATAGTACAACAAACCAACAAGACAAGAATGGACTCATAAGATGGACGGTCAGGGAATCGATTTCATTTGTGTTATCCGCAAAGATCCATTTGAGTCTACTTCTTATTTTGTGTTTGTAATGAGTATGTATATGTAACACCACGAAAATGAAGGAAATTAGCTCCCATAAGAATAAGCCACTCATGAAAGACCCAAAGGATATAAAGGAAACAAATTAAAGTATTAAGCAAGAACAAGGGACTTAGTCAAGTCACTCTGTGCCTAACAAGTGATTTCAAAGAGTTAAAAGGCCTTTTGAAAAGGATTGGAAAGGAAAAAGTAAATGAAGAGGGCAAAAAAAAGTCATTTTATCAATTATCAAGAATCTTTACGGATTTGTAATTCCTTATCTAGAAGGAATCTCAAGATTCAAAATAAGGGAAAAATGATAAAAAAGCAATTAGGAATTTGTAGAAAAATTATGATTGTTCGAGAAAAATAATTATAAAATATTCAAAAAGTGGAATATTACCAAAATACCCCTGGAAGAATGGATAGTTACAGAAATGACACTCTAATTAGAATCATAGCATCTACCGTGACCATCCGAGCAAAATCCTTCGAACTTAAATCTCAACCGTCGGATCTCCTCCAAAATTTGATATGATCTAGAACGAACACGCACGGATCATCCCATCCAACGACTAGTATTCAAAGCGAAGGTCGGTAAGGCTATGATCGGAGTTGATATCTCCGAAAAATTATCCAAAAAGTTCGATCTCTAAATAACGAAATTTCTGGAGCTCTCAATGTCGGTTTAAGTATCTCCTATAAAGTCTGAAATAGGAGCAACAATACGGAATCAGAATCGAGAAAGGTCGATCCCCCAATCGAAAGCAATGAGCGTTTAGATTATGGGTCTCCTACTCTCAGATTTCTTCTGAATTCGAGAGCAATCCTCCACCATTTCTCTTCAATCTTATTCCTACAGTTTCTCAACAAGATTACCCACAAGTTCTATGAAGGAATAGAGTGCTGAAAGTGCCTAGAAACCATTCCCCCAATTCAATCCGCCATTGAAGAACTTCAAGAAAAACTTGAAATCCAATCCGAGGATACATGATGACTCGTCGAGCAAAAATGATTCCAATCAGTTTTTGAACCTCCAAGGAATGCTTCCAAATTGAAGGAAATAGGTTTCAAAATTAAATTGGGGATAAGTGTCGAATTCCTATCTACATTCTCTTTTCCTTCAAATTAAGGATTCCTCTAGTTTAAGAGGAAGAAGTTGAGTAAACTTGATGAAGGAATCGAGAGCTGAAACGTCGTAGAACAAACTACCCACGAGATCGAAAGCTGGCATTTCGAGTGAGTTGCATACCGAGAACGATTTTTAGAAGTTAAGGTCCTACACTCAAAGACGTTCCTCCAAAACCAATTCCTTTAGCTTGAAGATAAAATATGGAAGAGGTTCAATGAAGAAATAGGGCCTTGAAACCCCTAGAATCGGCTACCCAATAAGAAATCCTTTGTTTTATCTCCAACGATAAATCAGATTTTGGATGAACTTTGGAAGAGAATATCTTAAGCTACGATCCATGAGAAGGTATCAAATAAATCCCTAGCCCTTTCTTGTAACATCCATCTTTAAGTTTCACGAAGAAATCAAGGAGAGAAACGCTGTAAATGTGGCTGTACAAGCCAAGTTTCAGATGGCGGCTATGCGAAAAATGCGCATCTTCTTCCTGTTTAGAGGAAGAAAACGATGATACGTCCAGTTCAACTGAACTGTCCAAGTCAACTCAAAATTTGACCTTTTCTCGGATTTTCTCAATTTTAACCCCATTCTAGATCGATTCTCGTAAAAAACATTATGGTTTCATAAACTAGACACAATAAGAAATACGTGGAAGGAAATTTGAAGTAATTCAGATACTGGAAGCTCAAGAATGGAGGTCCCAAACGTCAACGATGAGACAAGTAGCCCCCTTGGACACTTTGTTAAGAAATACTTGTAGAAATCGCTTGGATTTTCATAGGAACCCTAAACCAAGTATGAATTAAGAATATATGAAAGAAAAATTCAAAGAACTGTGACTTAAGACCCTCAACAAATCAAATAGCTCGAGATTTAAGTAATGTTAAAATAACCCACTATCTGAGCTCCGCTGTCTATCAAATTTTAATACTGAGCATTTATAGCATGTTGAGGTTAGATATGAAATTTGGTGGTCATTGGATAAGAATAAGTAGGTAAACCAAGAAACGGTGTAAAATGACTTTAAGGGGTAAAAACTATATTATTTCAAACCCTCCATTGTTGCTTCTACTTTGCATGAAAATGCTTCCACTAAATCATGTTACTAACTAGTTGGTTTGGTTCGGTTCAATTCTTGGGTCCACTAGATTGAATCGACCTAGATCAATTAAATTCTTGATAATATAAAAATCATAAGTTTCTTAAATTACGTTAACTTAAAAGTTTAGCCCCTAATTTTTTTTAGAATGTTTAGCTTTGTGTCTAGTTGATCTCTAGATGCTTAAAAGTATCTAATAAAACTTCTATGTAAGGAACTTTTCTATATAAGTGATGTAAGACTTCAGGTTTATTATTAAGGAATTTTAAAGGAGTGATTTGATATATCATAGAGGACAAAATATTTATTTGTTTCAAATATCTTATGTTGACCATTTTTTTTTTTGTCAAGTATTTTGAATATTATCATTGTGAATTAGTAATGGCGATTGAATCTCATTAATAACAATATCCTAAAACTCGGGTAAAGATGACATCAAAATTAATACTTTAATTTCATCTTCAAAATTTATTTATACTTAACTAGACTTATAATCATAATAGTCACCCATACACAAATGTTTACAACCTTAAAAGGTAAAATTGTAAGGAGTACAAGAGAGAATGGCTTAAAATAGTTTCAAAATATAGAAAAAAAAGATAATAGGGATTGGTCAAAGTCAACATTTGTTTTCTCGTTAGCATGGTACAATCAAAACTTGTTTATTTCTTTGAAATGTATGAGTTTACAACTTACACGTTTTCATTTAGAAATGAAGCAAAATTAGTCTGGTTATCAAATGTTGTCACGCTTAAAACTACCATAAAGGTATAATCGACCTATTATCCTTCCACCAATAGGAGCAAAAGGCAACGTTACTATGTGAAACTAGTTTCATGTCATTTATTCAACAATAAGGGTGTTAGCATGCATTTGGAAATGAACTCATATTTAAAAAATTTAGATAAAATAGAAAAGAATTGTTATCTCAATGACAATGACACTATGTGAAACTAGCCTCAAGATGCTTCCTTAACTCTTAGGGGCGGTAAACCAACGGTTCCTTCACCCAAGACCCATGGCCCAACTCCCAACATGGAAGGGATAATCTAGAGAATCATTCCAAGAACCCTAACGGATGGGTTACAAACTCACATTATCAAGCTTGACAACAAACAATGTCGCCGGCAAACTTATGAAGATTACATGAAATTATGAATATATTCATGTAGGATTTTTTTAATTTACCGATTTTTAAAATGTTATATTGTGTAAAATTACTGGCAAATAAGAATATTTTAGAGAGCTTTTCCTTTTTATTTAAGAATTTGATGTTTAAGAAAAGAGAAAATGAATAAAAATAGGAGATATTTTATAAATTTAGGAATGAAATAAGGGTATTTAAAAAGCTAAAAAACAAGGAGATGAAATATTAATGATATTAATGGGACATAGGTTGAAGAAGAGGAGTGAGTGAAAAAAAAAGGGAGATGATTTATGCAACTCACTAATAGTTAGAACCTTATTTAGAATGTTAAGGGCATTAGTTTTGAAAGTTCATGAATATTTTAGGTACTAGTGGTTTTGTCAATATAAGAATGCAACTTATATTAATATTCATACTAAAAAATACTTTTTTATGTTTAAGTCACGATCCATTTTCGATGGGTTCTCGAAGCACGGATTTCAAGTTAAAAGAGGTTGAACACAAAGTAAAATGTTTTCTCAAAATAAAAGGGCCCAACCAGATTCAAACGGGTGACCTCTTAATCTGCAGTCAAATGCTCTACCACTGAGTTATGAACCCATTTTACGTGATTTTAGCTTTAGTGACCCCTTCTACCAAGTGTCAGTCCAAAAGTGTAAAAAGTGTCTGTCGAAAATAGAAAGCCTCAACCAAGTTCAAACGGGTGACCGGTTAAATTCTCTACCACTGAGCCATGGATCCATTTTGTAGGATTTTAATCTGAGTGACCCCTTAGACATAGTGTCGGTCCAAAAAGTGTAACAAATTTCTATCCAAAATAGTAGGGCCCAACTAGGTTCGAATTGGTGACCTCTTTATCTGCAATCAAATGCTCTAATATCGAGTTATGGACCCATTTTTTATGATCTCAACCTTAGTGACCCCTTATATAGATTATCGGTCCAAAAGTGTCCCTACCGAATCGACTATGGACCAATTTTGTATAAATTGGTGGATTACCTATCGGAAATTAAACACAGGTCCTTAGATTCAAAGTCGAAAGTTCTAACCTCTACACCATAGAACCACTTGTTAAACTTTATTTTGGCAGCGATTTTAATAAGCGCCAATAACGCTAGATTTTGCAAAGCTAGAGGTCGTAATATCCTTGCAAACTTTCACAAAGAAAGCTAACTTAACGAATTGATTTCAACCAGGAGCAGGTTAAAATGATAAATAACTCTTAGATTGAACTTGAAATCTATGATTGTCACTCTTAGATTCCAAGACGACTCACTCAAGAATTAACTTGATCACGATTAATCTAATGAATAGATTTTAACACCAAACCTAAAACAAGGTTTGAAAGAAACATAACACCAAATGGTTTCAAACACAAAGTTTTTGTATTCCCAAATGCCTTCAAACTTGAATATTACAAGCATTTAAATAGGCTAAAAAGATAATTCAAACATAGTTCATCTACAAACTACCCAAAGCTATTAAATACAAATTGAAGAAAATAAGAAATAACATAAATAATCTTAAATGTAATTCAACTCCAGAAGATAAAAAGTCTTCAAATTACATTCCAATGATATTTTATTACCACTCAATTCTTTTTTTGGTTTATTGTAGTTGAACTTAAAAGTATGACAAATAAGCTGGATTTATTTTAAATTTCCTTTAAAATTTTTGTGCACAAAATACCATGGAAATAATATTTTTTTTTTTACTGTTTTGTAATTAATATCAGAATTTCAGAATTTCTTACCAAAATACCAATATCAGAATTTCTTAGTTTCTTTTCAGCATGTTGTTAACCTAAAACATAGACATGACCACATGCTCTTTAAAGACCTTATCAGCTTCCTCTGCAAAATATCGCAAAAAATGTCAGAGTATTTAATGTTTGATGCTTTTTGACTTAACCCTAGGGTTTTATTTACGGTGAACTTGTGATAATTTTTGTCAAATTATATATTTGAATACCTAATACATTAAGATATAATATCTTATTTAAATAATATTAAAATGTCGTAGAATATCATAATATATGTTTAATTAATATGAATCTCATTCAAATTTCAAATATATATTTTTATTTAATGTTTATGATACACGTCAATTATTTTAATATTTAACATATCAAATATGTTAATATGTTTTGATATTATATTTCAAGACTATAGGAACTTACTCAGAGGACTTGAGAGCTACGTTGGCCCACAATGCATCTCATGGACGATGCAAAACTATGGTGGTGCTCGAAGGTGAATTGTATAAAAAACTAGTCATGCACCAAAAAATCATGGGAAGACCATTGATGGAATTGAAGCAATCGACGCTCCCCTGGATGGGTTTCCAATCAAAGACCTAATGTTTGATGTTGACTCTTTTGAAGAAAGAGCCACACGATCGAAGAACAAGAAACGTGGCAGTAGCTCTAAGAACTCTATCACACACATAAAAAATTGTGTCGAAGAGTTAGACATTACACAGAAGATATGGCTTTCATCGAGGATTCCCGACTTTGATTCTCAACAATGAAATTTTATTTTCTTATTTCTTTTATTTTATAGTTTCATGTTTAAACTTTACCTAGGTTTGAGAAGCACTATAATGGATGAGTTCAATAGTATCTTAAATTCAAAAGACTCTTATGAACTTGGTTTGAGAGTCACTATAATGATAAGTTCAATAGTATCTTAGATGATATAAAAAATGGGTCATGCACCAAAAACTCATGGGAAGACCATTGATGGAATCGATGCAATCGACGCTCCCTTGGATGGGTTTTCAATTAAAGACCCAACGTTTGATGTTGACTCTTTTGAAGAAAAAGTCACACGATCGAACACCTCGAAATGTCGCGGTAGCTCTAAGAACTCTACCATACGACCTGAGAGTTGAGGGCTACAGGAACTTTCTCATACGACCTGAGAGTCACGTTAGCCGCAATGCATCTCATGGACGATGCAAAACTATGATAGTGCTCGAAGGTGAATGGTATAAAAAAGGGTCATGCACCATATAACTCATGGGAAGATCGTTGATGGAATTGATGCAATCGACTCTCCCCTGGATGGGTTGCCAATCAAAGACCTAACATTTGATGTGGACTCTTTTGAAGAAAGAGTCACACAATCGAACAGCTCGAAACATCTCGGTAGCTCTGAGAACTCTAACACCGGGAAAGACGTGTCAAAGAGTTAGACATTAAGCAAAAGATCATGCTAAAACTCTTCAGCGATCTGACAAAAGACTTCAGGACATCTACACCCAAACTCCATTGTCGTTTAGCGATTATGATATCTGGCTTTCACCGAGCAGACGTGGGTTCGATTCTCGACAATGGAATATTATTTTCTTATTTCATTTTATTTTACAGTTTCTATCATAGATTAAAAAGACTTTTATGAACTTGGTACCTTTGTTAGAGTTATGTTATAGATATTTGGTTCAATGTTAACAACTGGGGTTAAGGTGATTCAAATGATTAATGCGATAATCCAGTCGTTTTCGAGGTCTCTCTTGTTGAACGACATCATGGTTGAGATGAAATATTAATAACTGGGGTTGAGGTGATTCAAATGGTTAATGCGATAATCCAGTCGTTTTCGAGGTCTCTCTTGTTGAACTACATCATGGTTGAGATGAGCACCCGAGTAAGTTTGACAAGTTGGGCTATAGAGAACCACCCCTCAAGCAAAGTTCATGTGGGCTTAACAAACTTAAAATCCAAGAACACAACCCCTTAAATGGAAACCCGGATGCTAAGGAATTAAAAAGCTTTGTTTTTGACATAGAACAATACTTGAAGGTTACTGGAACTTGCTCATAGGACCTAAGAGTTACGTTGGTCGCAATGCATCTCATGGACGATGCAAAACTATGGTAGCGCTCGAAGGTGATTGGTAAAAAAAAGGGTCATGCACCATAAACTCATAGGAAGACTGTTGATGGAATCGATGCAATCGACGCTCCTCTGGATGGGTTGCCAATCAAAGACCCGATGTTTGATGTTGACCCTTTTCAAGAAAGAGCCACACGATCGAAGAGCTCGAAAAGTCTCGGTAACTCTGAGAATTCTATCACACACATGAAAGGACGTGTCGAAGATTTAGACATTACCCAAAACATCATAGTAAAACTTTTTAGCAATTAGACAAAAGACTCCAAGACAAATACACTTAAAATTCATTATTGTCCAACGGTTTGGATATTTGGCTTTCACATAGGAGATTCTGGTTTGATTCTCTGAAATGGGATATTATTTTCTTATTCCTTTTTATTTTATAGTTTCATCTTTTGTCACCAATTATATTTAAACTTTACCTAAGTTTGAGAGACACTTTAATGGTCAAGTACAATAGTATCTTAGATTAAAAAACTTTTATGAACATCGTACCTATGTTAGTGTTTTGTTATAGATATTTGTTTCAATTTCAACAAGTGGGGTTGAGGTGATTCAAATGGTTAATGCGATAATTCGTCTATTTTTGAGGTCTCCCTTGTTGAACGGCATCATGGTTGAGATGAGCACCCGAGTGAGTTTGACAAGGAGACCCGAATTTAAACTTTACCTACGTTGAGAGGCACTAGAATGGTCAAGTTTAATGCTATTTTAGATTAAAAAAACTTTTATGAACTTTGTACCTTTGTGAGTGTTACTTTGTACCTTTGTTTGTATTACTTTGTACCTTTGTTAGTGCTATGTTATAGACATTTGGTCAAGTTCAACAAGTGGGGTTGAGGTGATTCAAATGGTTAATGTTACTTTATTTGATTCAAATTGTTAATGTGATAATCCAGTTGAACAGTTACCAGTTATTTTCAAGGTCTCTCTTATTGAACGCCAACAAAGCTGAAATGATTGAGATGAGCACCCGATTGAGTTTGACAAAATTGAAATAAAATCAAATAAAATCACTCAAACAAATCAATAAAATTGAAAAAAAATTAGCCTTATGACACTTCCTTCAACTCGAAGGGGTGGTAAACCAAGGATTCCTTCGCCCAAGACCCATGATCCAACTCCCAACATGGAAATGATAAGCTATAGAATCATTCCAAGAACCTCAATGGATTCGTTACAAACTCACATTCCCAATCTCGACAACTGAACGTGTCGCTGGCGTTAGAAGAACGACTGCAACAGAGCTGTCATGGGGATAGAAGATCCCGTTGAAGGATGACAGACCAACCGTAATCTTCAGCCCAACAAGCCAAACTTTTGTAGAAGCAAGAACCTTTAATTGAAGAAATTAACATTTCTTATACAAAATTTGGATAAACCAAGAGATAAACTAGAATTAGATTATGAGATCCAAGAGTGAGAAGCAAGATTTGAAACCTTTTTCTAAATTGAGTCACTCCACAATCGAACTTGATCAAGGCTTCATTAAATATCTTAGATGCAATCTACCACAAGAATTGCATGAAACTTAAAAACGACAAAGATATGCTCAGATTTCTATTAAGAGGGAACCTCTCAACTTGAGAGATCAATTTTATTGATCACAAATATGCTTTTACATAATAATTTGTGGGTATTTATAGTCTCCCCACAAAAAAAGTTAGTGCCCGTGATTTAATCTCGATCCCTTTAAATCTCCACAGAAGACAAAGTCAATTTGAGCATTACAAACTTTATGAAATTAAAATAATAAATAAAGTTTTCTAACCACTATGAAATGATGCTTGCAACTTCATCCGCTACTTCAACTGTGCAAATATTTACTTTTGAATCTCCAAATGATATTGACTCAAACGAATCAGCTAGTAACACATGAAATGATGGTTGAACCTAGCCTATCCAATTTTATAGATGAAGCATGAATGCTTGTTGAATCTTCTTGGCCTTGGGTTGTGTAAAATGTCCAGTTGGAACACCATGATTTTTTTCATCATCCCCCTCTTCAAAAGGATTCGTCCTCGAATCAAAAAAATCATCACCTACATCAAAAGAACTCAACTCAGTAACATTGAAAGTAGAATGTACACCGTGATTCTTATCATCATCCCCCTCTTCAGGATTCGTCATCGAATTAGAAAAATCATCACCTTCAAAGGGACTAAACTTAGCAACAAGAATGTATTGACAATTCTAAGGGAAGATCAATTTTATTGTTCCATGCAATAAGAACAATAAAATGAGTCATTTTACTAAATGTCTTACAGAGCATTTATAGTCAAATAATGAATTAGGAATCCATGCTTAACATTAAAATAAATGAACTGGATCGAACACGTTTCCTCTTCACTATGACGCTCTCCACACTAATATTAAAATTGAAAATTCATAATGCAAAGGTATTTCCACTAATTTTAGTTTGAACGTGGATCAAACACGTGACCTTCAAATCTTTAGTCTGACACTCTCCCAACTGAGCTATCCCTGCAATCATTAGAGTTGAGTTTTTAAAAGAGTTGAGTTTTTAAAAAGAAATAATTGCTAATGCATTGAACATGGATCGACGCTCTCCACACTAATATTCAAATTGAAAATTCATAATGCAAAGGTATTTCCACTAATTTTAGTTTGAACGTGGATCAAACACGTGACCTTCAGATCTTTAGTCTAACACTCTCCCAACTGAGCTCTCCCTACAATCATTAGAGTTGAGTTTTTAAAAAGAAATAATCGCTAAAGCAGTGAACATGGATCAAAAACATAAATAATCACTAATTTTATAGTCAAATTATGCAACGTGAACCAAGTGTGGTGAAAGTGGATCAAACACGTGACCTTCAGATCTTCAATCTGACGCTCTCCCAACTGAGCTATCCCCGCAATCACTAGAAAGTAAAATTAAAATTCATGAGTAAAGGTATTTTAGCTGATTCATTGAGATTTTCACGAGGAATAATGAGAAGAAATAATGACTAATTTTTTTATTGAATAGTTAGGTTTTGAAAAACAGGTGTGGTGAACATGGAGATCGAACACGTGACCTTCAAATCTTAAATTTGACACTCTCCAAACTGAGCTATCCCCGCTAACATTAAAAATGAATGTTTTTAAGTAAAGGTATTTCCGCTAATTAATTGAAATTTTAGAAAGAAATAATCACTAATTTTAAATTGAAGAGTCAAATTATGCAAGATCGAATATGAGACCTTTAGATCTTCAATCTAACGCTCTCTCAACTGAGCTATCCACACTAACATTAAAAATGAAAATTCATCGTAAAGGTATTTTCGCTAATTCATTTTAATTTTAAATAGAAATAATCACTCATTTTTAATAAGATATTCAAGTTATCCAACTTGTATAAGGTGTGGTGAACTAGAACACGTTAGGTATTTCCGATAATTCATTGAGATTTCAGAAAGGAATAATGACTAATTTTAGATTGAATAGTCGGGTCATGCAACTAGAATCAGGTGTGGTGAACGTGTTGATCAAACACGTGACCTTCAAATCTTCAGTCTGACGTTCTCCCAATAGAGCTATCCCTGCTAATATTAAAAATGAAAATTCATAAGTAAAGGTACTTCCACTAATTCATTATATTTAAAAAAGAAATAATCAATAATTTTAGATTGAATAAGCAAGTTATGTTTTTAGATTGTATGGTCAGGTAATAAACTTGTATCGGGTGCGTTGAACGTGGATAAAACACGTGTGACCTTCAAATCTTCCGTCTAACAATCTCCCAACTGAGCTACTCTTGCTAACATTAAAAATGAATATTCATCAGTAAAGGTATTCGGTACGCTTCTGTAAATTCAACAAAAGGCAATAGTATTAGACCGAGATGCCAAATTTAAATCTCGCTTCTGGAAAATTCAACAAAAGGCATTGGGTACACAGTTATAGTACGACATTCCACCCATAAACAGATGGTCAAACAGAAATGCTCAAGAAAATATTGGAAGACATGTTGAGGGTATATGTGAATGATTTTGCAGGAAGATGAGATAAGTACCTACCCCTTTTGAAATTTGCTTATAATGATAGTTGTCAAGCCACCATAAAAATGGTCACATACGAGGTTCTCTACGGACGAAGATTTCGATCCCCTATCTTTTAGGAAGAAGGGGGCAAACGACAACTATTGGGCAGTAGCTGGTGCAAATTACCAAGCCGAGAGAAATGCTATGTAGACCTAAGGCGCAAGGACAAGGAATTGTAGGTAGGGGATCATATATTCCTAAAAGTTCCACATGAGAGGGGTGCACAGGTAGGGTAAAAAGGTAAGCTAAGCCCTAGGTTTATTCGTCCTTTTGAGATATTAGAAAGGATTGGATCTGTGGCCTATAGAATCTGGCAATGCCCAAATTTTTCTGCAGTACGTAATATCTTTCATGTATCCATACTACGGAAGTATACCCTAGATCCTTCGCACGTACTAGCTCATGAAACTCTCTTCTTGAGAGATGACCTAACGTATAAAGAAGACCCGATTCAAATAATAGACAAGAAATTCAAAAGATTGAGAAACAAGGAAATCGCTCTTGTTAAGGTCCTATGGAAGAATCATAGAGTAGAAGAAGCCACTTGGGAAACAGAAGGAAAATAAGAACCTTGTACCCTGACCTATTTTAGAATAAGCACTCTCGATGACCGAAAGTTTTCAAAGGAGAGAAGAATTTGTAACATTCAAGGTCTCCAATAAGAGACCGTGTTAATCCCTACTAAGTTGTATCTAGAAGCAAAGAACAAGTACAATTGAAAAACATTGAGAAAATGGTACTTTTTCTAATTTTTATAAACTTCCCGAATCATTCATTTTTTTATAGAACAATAATTACAAGGTGCTTAAAAAAGGAAGGCTCCGATCGGAGAAGAATTTTCTGGCAGAAGATTAATAAAAATCAATAATGAAATTATAGAAATTCTAGATGTTTCAATGGTAGTGAAAAATCCGTCTATAAATTATGAATTAGGGTAGACTATTAGGGGCAAGAAGCAAGCTTAATCGAGTACCCAATCGAGAGATACAAGTTTTTTGTTTTGGGGTATCATGTTCATGGGTTTACCTCGAATTCGAGAACTATAGTCCACTATTCATTTCCAAACTTGTTCCTGCACCTTCTAAATAAGTTTACCCATAAGTTTGGTGAAGAAAAGAGGTCCTCAAAGTGCTAGTAGGTTTTCACACAAATCAGTCCATGTTAGGTTATCCTCTAATGTTTTCCTAAGCTAAAACCTCAACTCCTAAAGCCTATCCCAAGACATTATGTATAAACCTAGGTTCATCAATAATCCATGTACCAAGTACCTAGAACTATGTGAATAACATGCTAAATAAGTTGCTAGGATCCATACCCATAAGTAACCATTATCTGCCATTACGATGTGTACTAAAAGGCCCCTATTCCTCTTTAGGTAAGATATCTTGCAATATGTATCATGAGCTGGATGTTATGATAGGCCTACCTTTCGCATCAGCTAAACGAGATGTCCTGCACCACGATTTACCAGTAGGATTACATGATTAGACGACACCACTCATGTGTTCATGGGGAGAAAATTGAAGGTTATTTTAGGGGAAGGTTTTCAAGATCAGTATATGATACATGACACGATGACCTCTTAGTTATATGATCCTGAAAGAAGTAATATCCTAGCTTAAGGTCGCGATTAAGACCCTATTAGTAGGCTACTTACTAAGTTTTACTCACTCCATGTTTATCATTTTTTTTTTCAAGTAACTAAGAGTTGGTCGTGGATGAGAGCAGACTTTGGAGTGTGGCCATGTACTAACCTCTGTTTTTAAAATATTATTTTTTGTTCTTCTTTTGAGTCTGCTTCTTATTTTGTGTTTGTAACGAGTATGTATATGTAACATCCCAAACATGAAGAAAATTAGCTCCCATAAGAATAAGCCACTCATGAAAGACCCAAAGGATAGAAAGGAAAAAAATTAAAGTTTTAAGCAAGAACAAGGGACTTAGTGAATTGAGTACCCTAACAAGTGATTTCAAGGAGTTAAAAGGCCTTTTAAAAAGGATTGGAAAGGAAAAAGTAAATGAAAAGGGCAAAAAAGTCATTTTATCAATTATCAAAAATCTTTCCAGATTTGTAATTCCTTATCTAGAAGGAATCTCAAGATTCAAAATAAGGGGGAAAGGATCAAAAAGCAATGAGGAATTTGTAGAAAAATTATGGATTTTTTTTCGAGAAAAATAATAATAAAATATTCGGAAAGTGGCAAATTACCAAAATACCCCTGAAAGAATGGATAATTAGAGAAATGCCACTCTAATTAGAATCAGAGCATCTACTGTGACCATCCGAGCAAAATCCTTCAAACTCAAATCTCAACTGTTGGATCTCCTCCAAATTTTGATATGATCTAGAACGAACACGCACGGATCATCACATCCAACGACTAGTATTCAAAGCCAAGGTCGGTAAGGCTATGATCGGAGTTGATATCTCCGAAAAATTATCCAGAGAGTTCGATCTCTAAATAACGAAGATTATGGAGCTCTCAATGCTGGTTTAAGCTCCTCCTATAAAGTCTGAAGTAAGAGCAACAATACGAAATAAGAATCGAGAAAGGTTGATCCCCTAATCGAAGGCAGTAAGCGTTTAGATTATGGGTCTCCTACTCGCAAATTTCTTCCAAATTCGAGAGCAATCCTCCACCATTTATCTTCGAACTTCTAAATAACAAAGATTCTGGAGCTCTCAATGTCGCTTTAAGCATCTCCTATAAAGTCTGAAGTAGGAGCAACAATACGAAATAAGAATCGAGAAAGGTCGATCCCCAATTGAAGGCAATGAGCGTTTAGATTATAGGTCTCCTACTCTTAGATTTCTTCCAAATTCAAGAGCAATCCTCCACCATTTCTCTTTAATTTTATTCCTACCGTTTCTCAACAAGATTACCAAAAAGTTCCATGAAGGAATAGAGTGCTGAAAGTGCCTAGAAACCATTCCTCCAATTCAATCCGCCATTGAAGAACTTCAAGAAAAACTTGAAAATCCAATCCGAGGATACATGATGACTCGTCGAGCAAAAATGATTCCAATCAGTTTTTACACCTCCAAAGAATGCTTCCATAGAAGACCACGAAGAAAAATAACCTCGAGAGCTTGCCGAATTGAAGGAAATAGGTTTCAAAATTAAATTAGGGATAAGAGTCGAATTCTTATCTACGATCTATTTTCCTTCAAATTAAGGATTCCTCTACTTTCAGAGGAAGAAGTTTAGTAAACTTGATGAAGGAATTGAGAGCTGAAACGTCGTAGAACAAACTACCCACGAGATCGAAATCTGGCGTTTCGAGTGTGTAGCATACCGAGAACGATTTCTAGAAGTTAAGGTCCTACACTCAAAGACGTTCCTACAAAACCAATTCCTTTAGCTTGAAGATAAGATATGAAAGAGGTTCAATGTAGAAATAGGGCCTTGAAATCCCTAGCATCGGCTACCCAATAAAAAATCCTTTCTTTTATCTTCAGCGATAAATCATATTTTGGATGAACTTTAGAAGCGAATATCTTAGGCTACGATCTATGAGAAGGTATCAAATAAATCCCTAGCCCTTCCTTGTAACACCCATCTTTAAGTTTCACGAAGACATCAAGGAGAGAAATGCTGTAAATGTGGCTGTACAGACCGAGTTTCAGATAGCGGCGAAGCGAAAAATGTGCATCTTCTTCGTGTTCAGAGGAAGAAAATGATGATATGGCAAGTTCAACTAAACTATCCAAGTCAACTCAAAATTTGATCTTTTTTCGGGTTTTCTCAATTTTAACCCCATTCCAGACTGATTCTCATAAAAACATTATGGTTTCATAAACTAGACACAATAAGGAGTACGTGGAAGGAAATTTGAAGTAATTTACCTTCAACTCATGATCTAGATGACCTTCAAATGCTATGAAATTCATCAATAGATCTTATTTCATGAAATGTTATATGAATCCTTATCTCAAGAGGTTATATAAGGTAATGAAGTTTGCGAGTTATTGGAAAACTTTAGTTAGCAAAACCAAGATATGGGAGAAAATGCTATCTATATGACTTTTTCCATAAAGCACGATGTTTATATATGTTTTGTAGTCAATGTTGCCAATGTTTGCTGCACACAAAAAAAAGATAGGGATGTTAAATTTTTAAGTCACTTGAAAGTATGATAGATAAATTGGGTAACAAATTATTGTTTTCAACTACATGTCATCCTCAGGCTCATGAGCAAACTGAGGTGGTTAATAAAATATTAGGAGCATTGGTTAGAGCTATTATTTATAAGAATATTAAGTTATAAATTGGGTAACAAATTATTGTTTTCAACTCCATGTCACCTTCAGATTAATGAGCAAACTTTGATGGTTAATAGAACATTAGAAGCATTGCTTAGGGCTATGATTTATAAGAATATTAAGTCTTGGGGCGAATGTTTGCCACTCATTGTTCTCTTTTTGAAGTTGTTTATGGATTTAATCCACTTACATGTCTTGATTTTCTTTCTATTCATTCTAATATTTTTGTGAGTAAAGCAGCCACAAGTAAGGCAAATGGGATCAAAACATTGCATAAAGAGGGGAAGGAGACAATTGAGAAACAAAATTTCAATGTTGCTTCAAGAATTAACAAAGGACGGAATGAAATCATTTTTCAACCCGGTAGCTGGGTTTGGATACATTTTCGCAAGGAGTGAGTCTCATCTCAAAGGAAGAAAAAGTTACATCCAAGAGGGGATGACCCTTATCAAGTCCTTGAAAGAATTAATAACAATGCATATAAAATGATCTTCCATGAGAATTTTCAGCACATCCTACTTTCAATGTTGCTGATTTGAGTCTTATTGATGTAGGTGATGATTTTCTAATTCGAGGACGAATCTTTTTGAAGAGGGGGAAGATGATAAGGATCACATTGTTCCAAATGTTCCAACTGGACCTATTACACGATCCAAGGCCAAGAAGATTCAACAAGCATTCATTTTTCATCTACAAAATTGGATAGGCTCAGTTCAACTATTATTTCATGTGTTACAAGCTTATTAGATTGAGAAAGGACCATTTGGAGCTTCAAAAGTGAATATTTACACGATTGAAGAAGCAGATGAAGTTGCAAGCATCATTACATGAATTGTTAGAAAATTTTATTTATTTTTAATTTCATAAAGTTTGTAATGGTAGAATTGTCAAATTGACTTCGTCTTTTGTGGAGATTCAAGAAGATCGAGATTAAATCCCAGCCACTAACTTCTTTTGTGGGGAGACTGTAAATACCCACAAATTATTATGTAAAAATTTAATTTGTGATGAATGAAATGGATCTCTCAAGTTGAGAAGTTCCCCTTCAAAATGTGACCTCATCTATGCCATTTATAAGTTTCATGCCATTATTGTTGTAGAATTACATGTGAGCCATTTAGTCAAGCTTGATATTGTGTGGTTGAGTGAAATTCTCAACCTTCTACTTATTTTTTGGATTTCTTTTCTCCGTATTCATTGTAATTTATCGTGATACAAACAATTTTATTTTTCTAGGGAATGTATTAAGCACATGAATTTATTAATTACGATGAACTTTTGTATAAAACGAAGTAAATACAAATGGAGTAACATGAGATAGAAGTAAACATAGTAATAAAAAGAAACTACATAAACTTAAAGGAAGTTAATCCCATTTTACAGTATAAATATTGTTCCAAAGAAAGTTTTGAAAACTGGCCACTCCATATCCATCTAGGTTTTGAAAACTAAAATAAAGAAAAAATAAATAAATAAAAATATTTTTCAAAAACTTAGTTTCGAGTGAAATTTTGTGAAAATTCAAATGTTTTTTTTTTAATAAAAGGATAAAATACATAATTTTGAAAAAAACAAAGAAAAAAAAAACAAAATAGTTATCAAAGGGGCCTAATTTTTAACATATCTATCCCAATGGAGTGCATGGACTCTAGTGGCAAT
Source organism: Cucurbita maxima (assembly GCF_002738345.1). NCBI lineage: Eukaryota > Viridiplantae > Streptophyta > Magnoliopsida > Cucurbitales > Cucurbitaceae > Cucurbita > Cucurbita maxima. The sequence continues at coordinate 214,263 of NW_019272072.1, forward strand.
GCTGTTTCAACTGTGTGATAGACCATGTGAAGTTAACATGACAATAATAATAGGTTCTAAAGCACAAAAATATGTGGATAAATTTCATATATTGAGGTTGGATAAATTTCAAATATTGAGGTGCGGAAAACGTATACACACGGGAAACTAAAAATGATAGATCCACTATAAGAGCATTTGGTCTAGTGGTATGGTTAATATTAGAAAAATATAGCATTAACTAATTTTTATGGATACATATGGATCCTTACCATACTAAAATGACTGTTCTTATTTGTTATCAAACCGATAACAATTCATACTAGCTAAATCTTAGAGAAAGAACTTGAATTCATTTTTATATCTATCAACATGTTTGCTACTTTTATCTAAAACTTGATCACGAGTTTTTCTTATTTGCATTGTAAAATTATGTATTTCTATGGATATCATTTCTATTTCTAGAATTGAAACACATTAGAATTCTGAACTCTCACAGACTTTTGGGTGATAGGAAATTTTCCCGAAGTAAATCATAATGATTTTTGGTTCTCTTTTCATTCATTTTTTGATTTATTGCAATGGATTTACTAAAACTCTTCTGGTAAGGATAGTCTTTTTCTTGATATATTTGATTAATTTAGTACTTATTTTTATGAATTAATAAAATACATATGGTTTGATATATAATAAATTCTCCATCATTTTGTACAATAGACGAACATGTTCAATAATAAATATTTATTTTTTTAATAATTCCTTATTAACCTGAAACTCCTTGGAAACTATCAGAATCTCCAAATTCATTTCTCATCTTTAAATACAAGATACAATAAATTTTATGAGATTTATCCGTTTAAGCTAGAGACAATATATATTGATATTATTCATGCCAATTAAGGAATTATACTATCTCAATTAAAAAATAAAATAACTATTTAGGAAGAAATAAAGTTCCTCTTCTGTGTTCTTCTTGTATTGTTTTTTCTTTCTACTATATTTAAGTCAAATCATTCCAGAGTTTTTTTTCTTGGCTAGAATTAGAGGAGATTTTTTTTTTTTCTTTTCAATTACTTTCTTTTTTATTTTTACTAATAATGAAATTTTCTTTTTTATTCAAATTTAAAAGAAAGAATTTGATTGGTATGATCCATGGATTACTCTAAACCAACTTAGTATTTCTTCCTTAGTTCTCATCAAATCAAAAAAATTTATTTTTTTATTGTTCAATGGGTTTAATTCTTAATTTATTGTGAGATAATTAAAATTTTCATTATAAATTTTTTCAATGAGTTCAAAATTATTACCCTAGGTTTAGTATTTTGATGAGAGATTCCTCTTTCTTATTCTTAATCAAATTTTTGAGTGGGCTTGACTTAGTTGATACATGATTTATGTTGTCTTTCATTTTCTTTTAGTTTGTTTGAAAAAACACATCGATCAATTCCGATTCTTTCTTTTTCTATTTATTGTTTTTCGATTGAGATGTATGGATCCATGGGCCTATGTGTCTGCATAAAACTTGAACATGGATTAATGAAAATGTGCAAAAGCTAATTTAGTTCGTTGACTCGGTTCAGTTTCAAGACATACATCAAGCAAGAACCAATAATTTTATCTCTATTAAATAGACATTTCAAGTCAATTGAACCTGATTACATATTACAACTTAAATAAACTTAACATAATATGATATGAACTTTATTTATGTCAATATTTCTTAACAATATTAATTGAAATATATCCAAATGATTTGAGAACAAATTCTAAAAACACAATGATAAATTTCAAACCTTAAGGTGCATAAAGCACATGGACTAGCAACGAAAAACGATAGATTAGTAAGAAAGACATTTGGTCAAATAATATGATTCTCAATTCCTGTGTAAGAGGTCATGAATTCCATAATCAGAATGCCCCACAAGCTCTATCAAATGGTTTTGTGTGTTGTAAAAACAATAGTAAAAAAACTTAACATGATAACGGCAAATAAATGATCTACAAAGAAAACAAAAGTATTTTTAGTGGTAGAATTATGTTCCTTAGACTTTATTGCCCTAGTATACCAAGTAATGGGAAAGTATATATGGGATGCCTTAAAGAAAGTAATCGAGTATGTTTTTATATTTAGAATTTTCATGATTGTCATTTGTATGAAGTGACAGGTTTTCTACTCGAGACACATTACAAAATAGAAAAAGTAGTATAATATATTAAAAAAATAATGTTTCTAAATATTTGAGTTCATAATTATACAAATATTGATAAGTTAAGGAATCACTATAAGGAGAGTAAGATTCGGATTACCTTGTTGATCGAATATCTCAAGGCAAGAACATTGTTTGAGATTCGAATCACTCCACAAGCAAGATCGATCATGTCTAGCTTGAATGATTCTTGTTGATCAAATATCTCAACACAAAAACACTTGTTTGAGATTCGAATCACTCCACAAGCAAGATTGATCATGTCGAGCTTGAATGATTCTACATGCAATCTAAACTACATATAATTGCAAAGAAACTTAGCCATTGGCTAAAGAAGAGCACAAATGCTCCTTTTACTATATTTTCCAAGTCTCCCTATAAATACAACATACATGGCTTTATATAGTCTCAAAATGAAACTATTAAAGGCATTCCAAGAGTTGTAACATTCATACTTTATGACTATAATTAACTATTATGTAATTGTAACTTAAAGTAAATAAAAAGTCTTAAAATACATTAATGAAATACAATAACTCTAAATTACTCTAAAATGTAATCCACCAAAATTTATAACATGAAACTTCATTCTTCTTCAATGTGCCATGAATTGAAATATCTTTTGACAATTTCAACAATATTTTCTTCAAATCTTCATTGAAGAATATTGTATGATTGATGTCTCTTGGTCCATATCAAATATTATCATAATAAGGTCAATGAGGGGAATACACCAATTGTTGGGCAACAAAGTCAACACAAAGAAATTAGAAAAGAAATATGAAAACTTGAGTTGTGAAAGGTGTAAATTGGAAAGAATATTAGTGCCCGAGGATAATGTAGTATTATGAAAACTAGCTAGATTGAATCTTCAAAGATTAATGTAAATTTTGTGAAAATTTAGAGGAACCTTTTTAGTATGTTTGCAATAGCTTAGTCATGCAGCAACAACGTAATGCTTCTAATACTCTTCCTTATGATTAAATACTAATGGTTCGTGAGGTCAGAAGTCTTTCTTTAATGTTAAGGATATTTAGTCCTAAAGTATAACTTACCATATATATCATATTTGATCTTTTATTATAGGATATTTGTCTTCTATCACAACTTTTTTCATTTATTGTTATTCCCCTATCCTTTATAATTTATTTGATTATTTGAGAACTTCATTTATGTCGGGTGGTTTTAGCAAATACATGAGATTATAATGATGGTGTTAATATAACACATGCGGAAGCAATTTGGATCTTAGGCACTTTTAGAACATCAATTATAGTAAATAACTAGCATGTTCATGAGTATTAAAACTTAATGAGTTTGAATACTAACCTTTTGTAGTTCAAATTCCTTTTTCCTCACAAATCGGTTTCGAACCACCACTAGTGTCTTCTCCACTATCCTCCGGCCTTAGAACGGGATTGTGGAATCCGGTGAGTGACTAAACTTGGGAGAGATTTTGTATATATGAAGAGAGTGTTTGTGAGAGGTTTTTCTGAAGGTTTTTCACCAAGAAGAAGACAATTCATGTTTTATGATCACTCTATTTATAGAGTCATGCTTGCATGTTCATGCAAATTTGAGATCACCAAATTTTGACACTAAAAATTCCACTCAAATGTTTGGGATTACGTGGCAAGCATGCATACTTGAGTTAACCAAATTTTGACACTCAAAATTCCACTCAAATTTGTAGGGTTTATTTGGCAAACATGCAAGTTTGGTTAAACAAAATTTTGACACCTCAAAATTCCACTAATATGGATTTTTCCATTAAATGAAGTCAACATTTTGACTTTCTTCATTTTGATTCAACAATCAATTGGAATTATAAATTTCAAATTAAAGTAATATTTAATGATTAATTAAATATTTAATTAATATTTAATATTAATTCAAATGTCAATCTCAATAAATTCCGACACATATTTGATTAAGATATTAAATTTTATTTAAATATCTCAGATTCTTTCTTTTTGTTTAATTCGTAAATAAAACAAAAATGCAGTTAAATATATCGTATATATGTAGTGCATTCTCCCTAATTTGAATTCGAACACTTCGAATTTACTCGTCACACTGTTTTATGATTTAGTCCGATATGAGCTACCAGAAGAACCTAATGGAACTACAGATCATGAGCTCCAATGATCCAAGATTAACCGGTTAAACTCATTAACTTTGTTAACTAACATTCGTTAAGTACTAGGACATTCCACTATAGCCTAGTAGTTGCACTCCCCTCACTATAGATATATTTTTGTCCATTTGATATAACCATGATTAGTAAGTCGATCCTTCACAGGTTGTTGGTAACTAGAGCTGGGTCAATTTACCGTTTTACCCCTGAAGTTACTTCTTGTTTCTTATGTCTCACTGATCCTCTAATGAACAATTGGTTTGTGGTCCAACCAGTAAACCGGATCCCTCTTAGGCCAATGAGAGGGTGGGGCACCTTGTTCAAGACCTGGAGTCAGTAATTAAGGGAACTACCTCTCTTCTATCCCTAAAAGTGGGTAGGAGTGAATTCCATCTTGCACCCCACGTCCTCAGCCATTTACCCAGTCTTACCCCTGAAATGAGAGACCTATTGAGTTGGCGAACTTGAGCCACTCTCACCCATGCAAATCTAAGGATAATTCCGAATAAACAAGGAGTTCATGGTTAGCTCAAGATTAAGATCGAGTTACTTAGGTCATCGAGTGAAAAGAAAATTAGTCTCAACAGTAAACGACATTATAAAGTGAGAGTGATTTTCTTCATGGTTCGATCTTATGCAATACTCATTGCATAGGACGTCCCCACTCACATGTCTCCACATCTACAATTTTAGTGATCGCATTGTTTATATCATATACAAAAGTGGGCTGCATCCATAGTGTCCTCAGGATAAGATACTCAGCCTTATCCTTATACTATAGATCATATTGACTATATACTTGAACTTGATCAACTCTTATGTCTCTACATATAGTTCAAGTAATCATACTATAGCCAGAGTGTTCTTAGTTTATTGGATTTAGATTAATGATCGTAAAGTTCACTTTATTCAATAACAACCTTTACTGAATAAACAACAATAATAACTTTATTGAAAATAAAATATGCTTTTATTTACAAACTATGAGTTTTAGAACATAAAACCCAACAAGCTCCCACTTGGACTAAAACTCTAGTGGGGTTTTATAATGTTGAGTAGAGAGAAAGACATAAATACAATAAACTATGGCATCACATACTCATGCCTTTTCTCCCACTTTCCCTAGATTATCTAACTCGTAGTCCTAGACTCACTAGGTGCCCTTCATACACTTTAGCCGTGAGGGGCTTTATAAATGGATCAGCAATGTTGTGCTCTGAAGCTATCTGTGTGACGATCACATCTCCTCGTAACACAATCTCTCTTATGAGATGATATTTGGGCTCAATATGTTTTCCTCGCTTATGGCTTCTTGGTTCTTTTGAATTTGCAAACCCTTTGCTCGTGATCCTGTTCAATGAACCCCTCTGGTTGAGCCATAAAGATACTCTCTTCAAGATTGTCGTTTAGAAAGGATTTCTTAACATCCATTTTCAAAATTTCATAATCATAAAAATGTGGCAATAGACAAGAGTATTCTAATCGATTTAAGCATAGCAACAGAAGAGAAGGTTTCTTCATAGTCCACCCCCTCTCTTTGGGTATAACCCTTTGCTATTAGTCAAGCTTTAAAGTTCTGTACCTTACCGATTTGGTCTCGTTTCCTCTTATAGATCCATTTGCAACCAATAGGTTTTACCCTATCTGGTTGATCTACAAGTTCCCAGATTGAATTGAAGTGACTCCATTTCAAGATTCATGGCTTTAATTCACTGATCTCTATCTTCATCATTCATTGCTTGTTCATAGGTCAATGGATCCTCAATGCCATCATCAGGTATGATGACTTAAGTTTCTGCCAAACCCAAGTAACAATCGGGTTGAGTTATAACCCTCCCACTACGTCGAGGCATTCTCAACTCGTGGGAAGGATGTGATTGACCATAAGTGTCAACTCCATCAACAACTCTTATTGAAGGACTAGCTTGATCAACAACTCTTGTTGTTGTATCAGTAGCTTCTTTAGAAATCTCACTTAATACTTGTTCGCTACGAGGTTGATGATTTCTTACATGATCTTCCTCTAATAATGTAGCGTTTGTTGATACAAACACTCTATTTTCTTGAGGGTCATAAAACAAACCACCTTTCGTCTCTTTGGGGTATCCTACGAATAGACATAATTTTGAACGACGTTCTAATTTCTTGAAATTTTGCACCAACACATGTGCATCCCCAAATTATGAAGTGACGTAAACTACCTTTACGCCCTTTTCATAACTCATAAGGTGTTTCTGAAACACTCTTAGTAGGAATCATGTTCAAAATGCATGTAGCAGTCTCCACTACATATCCCCAAAACGGATTGGGTAATTGAGGGAAACTCATCATAGATCGAACCATGTCTAAGAAAGTTCTATTTCTCTTTTCTGATACACCATTTTCTTGAGGCATACCAGGGGCTGAGAGTTGTGACCTTATTCCATGTTCTATCATATAGTCCTAAAATCTTAAGTCCATGTACTTTCCTCCTCGATCTGATCGAAGTGTTTTAATAATTTTACCTAATAGATTCTCAACCTCAGTCTTATACTCTCTGAATTTTTCAAGAGCTTCGAGCTTGTGACGCATTAGATAAAGATAGTCATACCTTGAATAATCCTCAATAAATCTGATGAAATATTCATACCCTCCTCGTGCTTTGACATTCATTGGACCACAGAGATCTGTATGCACGAGTTCTTAGGTTTCTTTGGCTTTATAACATTTTTCGAAAAACGATCGTATAGTCATTTTACCCCCAAGACAAGACTCACATGGAGGTAAAGAGTTGTCTTCTAACTTATTTGGAAGTCCATTTTTATCCAGGCTATCAATCCTATTGAGATTAATGTGGTCTAGTCTTAAGTGCCAAAGATAGGTATTAGGAGAAATCTTTTGTCATTTATTTTGAGTTTCAGCTTTTTTAAACATCTCGGTATTTAAAATGGCTTTTATTTCGCTCGATTTTAACATATATAAGTTGTTTTCTAATTTTGCATAACAAATATGAATACCTCTTTTGCAAATGAACAAGAGATAGATATTAGATTTCTTTTCATTTCAGGAATAAAAAGTACATTATCTAATATAATGAATCTATCTCCAAAAAACATCTTTAAATTTCATACTGATCTTGCTGAGACAGCCTCTCCTGTTCCAACCCTGAGTGTTATTTCACCGTTCGCAAGCATTCTCCAGAAGCTAGTTTCCTGGTAAAAAGAACAAATATGATTAGTCACCCCTGAATCTAGTATCCAAGTTGAGTTTTCATACTCTACTGAACATATTTATACAACGAGTAAATCATATTTACCTTGTTGTGTCTTTTCGGCTTTATTCTCTACAAGGTATTTTGGTCAGTTTCTCTTCTAGTGCCCGTTTTCGTTGCAATGGAAACATTTTTTTTATCTGCTTTTTGAACCATGTGTTTGCGGTTAGTAGGAATCTTATTTTTCCCTTTACCCTTCTTCTTCATCAAAACACTTTTAGAGGTTGAAGGTCCAGGCTTAATTTTTTAGTACGATCCACGTAGTAATTTTTTGGAGATAGCAACATTTGCTTCTCCTGTTTGTCCCTTGTTCGTTAAGAGGGATTGATAAGTCTGTAGCTCATTGAGAAGAGCAGTCAAGTTATATTCTATTTTTTTCATTACCACATTTGTGCGGAACTGACTTGACTCTTCTCATCCATGACAACTTCATTTTCTTCTGTCACATTGAAATTGACCATCATGTCTAGGACATATTCTCTAACTGAGGTCGCTTCTTACATACGACAGTTGTAAATGTATTTTATGGCTTCATGTCTAAGGGAGAAGGACGGTTGTCCAAACATCCCTTTTAGAGATTCCATAACTCTTAGTAATTCTTTGGAAGTGTCACCCGCCATTTTCAGACCTCAGAGATCGGTCCCAACAATGCTATCGAATGAAAAAGCCAAAGTTGGGAACGGACCTAAGAAATCCTATCCATTTCTAGAGTTTTTGTTGTTTCGACTCCCATGTTACAACCCTCCAAATGGGTAGTAGCTTTAGGGCAACATGTAGGTGGAACATGGGAATCTCACGGTGCAACCTAGTGGTGGAGACCATAGAAGGTGTTGATATACTTCCATCTCCCACTTACTATAAATACTTTCTCTATTCACCTTGTTATTGACTCATGCAAATATCTTCCGAATGGAGGACGCTCCCAGGGCGACACAAGGCCGAGCATGAATCTCACGGTGTGAATTTTTTAGAGATCGTAAATGGAAAACGATGTATCTCATATATCTTTTTCCTCCCACTAAGTATTTTAGATGGTTGGGTATACCTATTATTTCATTATATTCCGACTAATTACATATAGCTTAAGTCTAGGTTATTTTTCTAAAACTTATATCACTTAAGCATGCTCATAAAACTGAGCTAACTAAGCTCAAGTACTGGTCCGATCTCCAGGTAGTAGGTGTTCTGTAAACCGTCAACGTAAGTACCTCCAGCCTTAGACAAGATCGTGCCAGGTGAGCTTTCTCGTAACTGCAATTTTGTAAGACATCGACCTATTTTAACTATTAAAATTGATCGTGCTCGGTTCTTAACCCTGAGTGAGCATGTACTTGACTTTATTATAGATTTTAACGTCTATCTCGTTTTATGACGTTGAAAATAACCTATAACATGCATCTAACATGCTTTATATAACAATTATATAACAATTTATATCTATCACTCATGGAACCCTAAACATGCATACTATAAATTATAATAATTATAACATACTTGGAATGCATGAAACATGCTTAGCCTATGGTGAGATTTTAAATGTATATGACATACTTTGTGCATATACATTTTCTATTTAATTAAAACATACATTCATAATGAATAATTAATTAAACACGCTAAAGTGGATTGGTTTTGGCATTTTAAAACAAGCAATTAACTAAATTATTACATTAATAATTAAAAATGGCGACCCAACCCTTAAAAACGTTGAACCAGACCCCAAAGGCAAAAAAACCACCCGAACTGCCTCTTCCATCTTCTTCTTTGGTTCAACTTGCTATCTCTTCCATTTTCGATCAATTACAACCTAAAATGAACTCTAATGATTCCATAAAAATTACCGACCTTTCTTCATTCATTAAAGCCCATACACATTAGGCTTATTACAATAATTGTATCAAATAGAAGCATAAAAAAATGCCAAAACCAAAATCATCCACTTTAGGAACCACAAAATTTCATTCAAGAAATGGTACCCACCATGATCAAATTAATGTAAATAAAGTGCCTAAAACTTGCTTTGATACCAATTGATGGTGTTAATATAATACATGCGGAAGCAATTTGGATCTTAGGAACTTTTAGAACATCAATTATAGTAAATAACTAGCATGTTCATGAGTATTAAAACTTAATGAGTTTGAATACTAACCTTTTGTAGTTCAAATTCCTTTTTCCTCACGAACCGGTTTCGAACCACCACTAGTGTCTTCTCCACTATCCTCCGGCCTTAGAACGGGATTGTGGAATCCGGTGAGTGACTAAACTTGGGAGGGATTTTGTATATATGAAGAGAGTGTTTGTGAGAGGTTTTTCTCATGGTTTTTCACCAAGAAGTTTTACCTAGGTCATCTGTCATGCAAATTTGAGATCACCAAATTTTGACACTCAAAATTCCACTCAAATGTTTGAGATTATGTGACAAGAATGCATGCTTGAGTTAACCAAATTTTGACACTCAAAATTCCACTCAAATTTGTGTTGTTTATTTGGCAAGCATGCAAGTTTGGTTAAACCAAATTTTGACACCTCAAAATTCCACTAACATTGATTTTTCCATGAAATGAAGTCAACATTTTGACTTCCTTCATTTTGATTCAACAATCAATTTGAATTATTAATTTCAAATTAAAGTAATATTAAATGATTAATTAAACTATTTAATTAAGATTTAATATTAATTCAAATGTCAATCCCAATTAATTCGGACACATATTTGATTAAAATATTTAAATATTATTTAAATATCTCAGATTCTCTTTTTTTTTTTTAATTCGTAAATAAAACAAAAATGCGGTTAAATATATCGTATATATGTAGCGCATTCTCCCTAAATTGAATTCGAACACTTCGAACTCACTCATCACACTGTTCTATGGTTTAGTTCGATATAAACCTTGAATCAAGAAGTAATTCAAATTGATATTTGGAAAGAAAAAAAAAAGCTATATTTAATTATAATTTACTAGTGTCTTTATAACATGTTAATTGAAGAGAGCAAACAACAAGAATAAACAAACAAAGGAAATTTGTGTAGGTATGATTCTCTTCAAATCTTGGAAACTATGAGGATTCCTCTTCTTTCTTGACATCAAGACTTACTTTTTTGGGACTTGGACCATAAACAGTCATCTACTCTTACTCCTACTCCCTTCTATAAGAATCAACATAGCATAATCATTCCATGAAGGCTGAGGTAATCTTATAAAAGAAGATGAGGGTACCACTTTCAAATCATTCCACGAGGACTTGAGAAAGTTTTGTAAAAGAAGATGAGGGTACCACTTTCAAATCATTCCACGAGGACTTGAGAAAGTTTTGTAAAAGAAGATGAGGGTACCACTTTCTATTGCAGAATTTCTATGTGAATAGAAAATGAACCATATTCTTGGGAGATAAGATAGAGCCTCGAGCCTAACTTCAAAGGCATTACACAAATTGTTCTATGATATTTTTTCTAGGAACTCTTTGTTATGTTGTGCGCTGAAGGTTTCAGGAAAGGGACATAGATTCTCTATTGCACTGATCTTCCAATAGAAGTTTTACCTAGGTCATCTGTCGTCACAATCTTTTTAAGGAAGATGAACCAAAATAACCAGTGAACAATAACATTTAAAGAAGTTTCAGAGAGCAAGAAGAGGATTGTGATAGAAGTTGCCCTAGGTAAAACTTCTTTAAATGTCTTAGCCAATCATGACCTCATAATCAGGAGTCTCTTGGACAACAATAGCATATGGACAACAAATGTCTTAGCCAATTGTAACGGTTATGATTGCTCAAGGCGTGTCGCCCAAATAACCGATAAACAATAACATTGTCCAAATAACAACCTTGGACAACAAATTGTTTACAAGAATGGCTGAGACATGCAACATGCAACCACAGGCAACACGCCTTGGGCAATCATGACTGTGACATCTTCCCCCACACAGTTTATTGGATAAGGCTGACTTTAGGTCTCTCGATGCGCTTCCAGCTGATCTCATAATGAGGAGTCTCTTCCAACCTACTAGGTGCTGTTGAAAAGTACTTCTCGGTTTGTTGAGTCTTCATGTCTTCTCTGTTCGTGTCTTTCCTACTTTCTTCGCTTAAAACTTTTTCTTAATTGTATGACGTCATATCACCTGCTTCTGCTTGATGTCTTCTTGGTCGAAATAATAACGTTTCAAGTTACTAACGTGGACAACAAAGAGAGTCCGCATCCATAAGAGCAATTAGATTCTATATGATGTCTTCATAATCTTATGGATAACTTTAACTAGTCCATAGTATTTTCACACCAGTCTTTGGTTTTGTTGCTTTGAACTCGAAGTTGATCTGACCTTAACTTATATGAACTCTTTATTTTTCTTGAAATTATTGTGGTTGACGCTTCCGACTGACCCTTCTCTACATCCGTCTAGATGATATTTCTGTGTGAACATGTGTTGCTTCAATGGTTTGTTTTTGTCTCCCTTCTTTAGTATCTGACCTTGTTTTTGTCTCTCCTGGTGGGGATAAATCCATTATTTGACCTTGTTTTGCATCGTGGTGTTCATGTAGTGGCAACAAGATTTCTATTGAGATTGGCTCACTCGAGCTCCCCTTTTCAATTACAACAATAGCAGAAAGCGTAGATTCATCATGGCTATGATTATTTTTCAACTGTTGTATCGACATCATTTTCAACCCTCTTGGTTGATGGATGTTTTTCTGAACGATCGTCGGGTTAGACTCCATTACTGCTAGACATTTTGCTAGGGGCATGTAAATGACTTTGTGTTTCAGCAGGACGTTCATTCCTGACACGACGTCGAAGTCATCCATTTCAACTATCACTAAACAATTTTCCTAGTCCAAGGCTCTAGCTTGATTAGAGTTCTCATTATGACTCTTAAGACAGATAAAGCTTCCAATTTGACGGCGTTCATCTTTCCTGTATCTTGATGCCAAAGGATGTTAAAATATTTTGCATCGGTCTCCATCATGTTGTGGGTGGCTTTAGAGTTGACAATGGTGTTCCTTACTACTTTGCGCTTTATTCAGACCTCGACATGCATAATATATATATATTCATTTAACTATAAGACATATGGTCCAGGGTAAATTGTAAGTCTTATACTCATTAATATTATAATGGCTACTACCTAAATTATAACCTAAAGTTGATAATTGATGTTCAATTAGCCAACCTTAAATTTGTAATCATTGTGAAGTGATTGAAATTAGAATGGAAGTAGTTTAAACTCCTAGTACCTTAAATGAAGTTGGTCTCTTCTAATAAAACACAAATTTCTCTTTAATATCATTAATACAATTATGCTTCATATTGAACCTACCAAACATGAAACTAAACCTACGTTCAATTTAACTCCATTTTATTGTCATATTGAATGACGTGCAGGATATATTCTTGGTTTACCTTGATATTTCATATTAGTTATGTTTTTTGCAAAATCACAATTTGGCAATAACAAAGATGAACTTGAGTCTGTATATGATTTTAAAGAAAATTTCTTTCTCCATCTTATTCCTAATAACTCTTCAATTAAGTTCATATTATGCTAAGAAACAAATTTCATCCAAACAAATTTTATTGTCATACAACATAGATGACAATTGTAGCCTTCAAACAAAAACTAGAGTAGTTGTGGTGAATGGGATAGAAACTCTAGTGTTCATCCATAATATACAACCACTACCTAAATTATGACCTATAAATTTGAAAACACAAGTTGTAGTTGAAAATTACATAAAACAATCTCCTAAATCCAAGAACTCGTGTCCAATTAGTCAATCCTAAAGATAGCAACTAACATAGAGTAATTGAAGCTCCACATGAAGTAATTTAAAGTTCCAGTTACTTAACTAAATTTCATCCCGTCTTTAATAAAACATGAGTTGCACTTAAGTTCATGAAATATTTGACTCCAACTCTTAGTACTATTAATGCAATTATATTTCATATGAGTTTGTCATAAATCAAACTATGTTACATTCAATACAACTTCATTTTCTTGTCATAGGAAGCAAAATAGAAGAATTAAATCAAACAAACTGATGAACTGAGCCGAATAAATCCAACCCAACCCAAACGGATTAGTTTGATTCATTTGTTGGGTTGTAGTTTATTTGAACACTTGCATACTAGACCATCAACTTTTTGTTTTATAGTCCAACAACCGCTCAAGAAAATAGATTTCAAACTTGAGAGAAAAAAATATACTGAGAAGGAGTTAAAAATGTTGCAATTTTTTAGAAAGGGCATTTGGTCTAGTGGTATGATGATAGCAAAAGAATGAGCCTCAAAGAAAACAATTCAACACCCTAGTGTATATTCTTCCATCTTAATCTTCATAAACCAAAAATTAAGGCAATTAAAACTATAATGATGATGCTCTTTTTTAATATCATTTTATCTTTTCCACTTTCAATAGGCATGCCTACCCAAATCCTAAATTTCGATGTTTGCTTTACTTGTGTATTCCACGATATGTGTCTCAAATGGAACTATCAAACTAAAACTTACATTATTTTCTTCTCAATACAGTAATTGTCGCAAACCCTATGTAAATAATTTAACAGCGGTCTAGTCTAAAAGATATAATAATAATGATTATTTCTCATGGATTTCATTAACAAAGAAAATAAATGAAATAATGATGATACATTCCATAAAAAAACATAATATATAGCCCATATTAAGGGCATTTGGTCTAGTGGTATGATTCTTGCTTTGGGTGCAAGAGGTCTCGAGTTCAATTCTTAAAATGCCCCTCCAAAAGAAAAAAAGCACTAAAATTCCGATTATTTTGTCTTTTAAAATCTCCTATCTTATCAATCATCAGGCAGGTTTATGAAAAAGAAATTCCGAGCCTGACTTAGTCAGCTATTTGAATAGCCTGAAGTCATCATAGCCTCTCCACCGGTTCCGAAGACTCTTAGTCAGCTATTTGAATAGCCTGAAGTCATCATAGCCTCTCCACCGGTTCCGAAGACTCCTTCGGCATCAGTGTGATCCAGTGAAAGAGATCAGACCCTTTCCTAAACCAGAACCAGGCACAAAACGCCGAGGTAAAAAGTCGAAAGCGAGCTCTTTTCGGGTATACGCAATCTCGAAGCCCAATTACCTCACGGACTGTCTCCTCAACCCTTGCGAGTATGATTGCTTGGTAAGAGAGAATGTCGAATGAGAAAGACATTCAATTACGACAACATTCGCAACTACCAAAGTGCACTAAACCTAATAGAGATCTTCGACCTAACGATAATGAACTTCAAGCCCATTTAATCAATCCGCTTTGTACCTTATTGTTGATCGAACCAGTTGCACGCTAGGCCCAAATTCTCTCTCAGTCACCTCGGCATCAGTGTGATCCAGTGAAAGAGATCAGACCCTTTCCTAAACCAGAACCAGGCACAAAACGCCGAGGTAGAAAGTCGAAAGCGAGCTCTTTTCGGGTATACGCAATCTCGAAGCCCAATTACCTCACGGACTGTCTCCTAGTCGAAAGCGAGCTCTTTTCGGGTATACGCAATCTCGAAGCCCAATTACCTCACGGACTGTCTCCTTAACCCTTGCGAGTATGATTGCTTGGTAAGAGAGAATGTCGAATGAGAAAGACATTCACTGTCTCCTTAACCCTTGCGAGTATGATTGCTTGGTAAGAGAGAATGTCGAATGAGAAAGACATTCAATTACGACAACATTCGCAACTACCAAAGTGCACTAAACCTAATAGAGATCTTCGACCTAACGATAATGAACTTCAAGCCCATTTAATCAATCCGCTTTGTACCTTATTGTTGATCGAACCAGTTGCACGCTAGGCCCAAATTCTCTCCAGTCACCTCGGCATCAGTGTGATCCAGTGAAAGAGATCAGACCCTTTCCTAAACCAGAACCAGGCACAAAACGCCGAGGTAGAAAGTCGAAAGCGAGCTCTTTTCGGGTATACGCAATCTCGAAGCCCAATTACCTCACAGACTTAGTCAGCTATTTGAATAGCCTGAAGTCATCATAGCCTCTCCACCGGTTCCGAAGACTCCTTCGGCATCAGTGTGATCCAGTGAAAGAGATCAGACCCTTTCCTAAACCAGAACCAGGCACAAAACGCCGAGGTAGAAAGTCGAAAGCGAGCTCTTTTCGGGTATACGCAATCTCGAAGCCCAATTACCTCACGGACTGTCTCCTTAACCCTTGCGAGTATGATTGCTTGGTAAGAGAGAATGTCGAATGAGAAAGACATTCAATTACGACAACATTCGCAACTACCAAAGTGCACTAAACCTAATAGAGATCTTCGACCTAACGATAATGAACTTCAAGCCCATTTTATCAATCCGCTTTGTACCTTATTGTTGATCGAACCAGTTGCACGCTAGGCCCAAATTCTCTCCAGTCACCTCGGCATCAGTGTGATCCAGTGAAAGAGATCAGACCCTTTCCTAAACCAGAACCAGGCACAAAACGCCGAGGTAGAAAGTCGAAAGCGAGCTCTTTTCGGGTATACGCAATCTCGAAGCCCAATTACCTCACGGACTGTCTCCTCAACCCTTGCGAGTATGATTGCTTGGTAAGAGAGAATGTCGAATGAGAAAGACATTCAATTACGACAACATTCGCAACTACCAAAGTGCACTAAACCTAATAGAGATCTTCGACCTAACGATAATGAACTTCAAGCCCATTTAATCAATCCGCTTTGTACCTTATTGTTGATCGAACCAGTTGCACGCTAGGCCCAAATTCTCTCTCAGTCACCTCGGCATCAGTGTGATCCAGTGAAAGAGATCAGACCCTTTCCTAAACCAGAACCAGGCACAAAACGGCGAGGTAAAAAGTCGAAAGCGAGCTCTTTTCGGGTATACGCAATCTCGAAGCCCAATTACCTCACGGACTGTCTCCTCAACCCTTGCGAGTATGATTGCTTGGTAAGAGAGAATGTCGAATGAGAAAGACATTCAATTACGACAACATTCGCAACTACCAAAGTGCACTAAACCTAATAGAGATCTTCGACCTAACGATAATGAACTTCAAGCCCATTTAATCAATCCGCTTTGTACCTTATTGTTGATCGAACCAGTTGCACGCTAGGCCCAAATTCTCTCTCAGTCACCTCGGCATCAGTGTGATCCAGTGAAAGAGATCAGACCCTTTCCTAAACCAGAACCAGGCACAAAACGCCGAGGTAGAAAGTCGAAAGCGAGCTCTTTTCGGGTATACGCAATCTCGAAGCCCAATTACCTCACGGACTGTCTCCTTAACCCTTGCGAGTATGATTGCTTGGTAAGAGAGAATGTCGAATGAGAAAGACATTCAATTACGACAACATTCGCAACTACCAAAGTGCACTAAACCTAATAGAGATCTTCGACCTAACGATAATGAACTTCAAGCCCATTTAATCAATCCGCTTTGTACCTTATTGTTGATCGAACCAGTTGCACGCTAGGCCCAAATTCTCTCTCAGTCACCTCGGCATCAGTGTGATCCAGTGAAAGAGATCAGACCCTTTCCTAAACCAGAACCAGGCACAAAACGCCGAGGTAGAAAGTCGAAAGCGAGCTCTTTTCGGGTATACGCAATCTCGAAGCCCAATTACCTCACGGACTGTCTCCTCAACCCTTGCGAGTATGATTGCTTGGTAAGAGAGAATGTCAAATGAGAAAGACATTCAATTACGACAACATTCGCAACTACCAAAGTGCACTAAACCTAATAGAGATCTTCGACCTAACGATAATGAACTTCAAGCCCATTTAATCAATCCGCTTTGTACCTTATTGTTGATCGAACCAGTTGCACGCTAGGCCCAAATTCTCTCTCAGTCACCTCGGCATCAGTGTGATCCAGTGAAAGAGATCAGACCCTTTCCTAAACCAGAACCAGGCACAAAACGGCGAGGTAAAAAGTCGAAAGCGAGCTCTTTTCGGGTATACGCAATCTCGAAGCCCAATTACCTCACGGACTGTCTCCTCAACCCTTGCGAGTATGATTGCTTGGTAAGAGAGAATGTCGAATGAGAAAGACATTCAATTACGACAACATTCGCAACTACCAAAGTGCACTAAACCTAATAGAGATCTTCGACCTAACGATAATGAAACTTCAAGCCCATTTAATCAATCCGCTTTGTACCTTATTGTTGATCGAACCAGTTGCACGCTAGGCCCAAATTCTCTCTCAGTCACCTGGAGACGAAAGTAAGATCAGATCGGATGTTTACGAATCGAAGAGAAAATGGATCTGAGTTATACACGCTTTCATTTTCAAAAGCTTCGGGTGTGACTTATTAATCATCAAGCAGGTTTATGAAAAAGAAATTGTCATTCTTTTGTCTTATAAAATCCCTTACCTTATCAATCATCAGACAGATTTATTAAAAAGAAATTCCGTGTATGACTTAGTCATGCTATTTGAATAGCCTGAAGTCATCATAGCCTATCCACCGGTTCCGAAGACTCCTTGGGCATCAATGTGCTCCAATGAAAGAGATCATACTCTTTCCTGAACCAGAACTGGGCACAAAACGCCGAGGTAGAAAGTCGAAAGCGAGCTCTTTTCGTGTATACACAATCTCGAAGCCCAATTACCTCACGGACTGTCTCATCAACCCTTGCGAGTATGAGTGCTTGGTAAGAGAGAATGTCGAATGAGAAAGACATTCGATTACGGCAACATTCGCAACTACCAAAGTGCACTAAACCTAGTAGAGATTTTCGACCTAACGATAATGGAACTTCAAGCCAATTTAATCAATCCGCTTTGTACTTTATGGTTGACTGAACCAGTTGCAGGCCAGGCCCAAATTCTCTCTCAGACACCTGGAGACGAAAGTAAGATCAGATCTGAAGTTTACGAATTGAAGAGAAAATGGATCTGAGTTATACACGCTTTCAGTTTGAAAAGCTTCGCTTGGCTACGGTACTTTATTCAGGATGTACAACAATATAGTCATCTCTTAGCCGTGTATAGAGAATTCCTTGATCATTTCCTTGGCGGATAACACAAATGAAATCGATTCCCTGACCGCCCATCTTATGAGTCCATTCTTGTCCTGTTGGTTTGTTGTAGTATTCTATACCTCTCTCGATTGATCGAACGACGTTCGACAGCTGGGAGGGCCTATCGTGAGGGAACTTTCCTTTTCATGGTAGGCAAATTTAAAGAGGTAGATGCGTATGTCCACGGTGATCAAGGTAGAGCGACTCCTTCTTTAAAAGAGGTTGGTTTTATCAAAACTGTTAAATCCGCTTTCATTAAAAAAAAAATAGAAGCCCTTGGTTTGGCAGATGTAAATTCGTATGGCAATGTGGACTCGACTCAGGATGAGGATTCCGCTTTTCATACTGCTGCTATGAGCTGAAAGAGTTGGTAAGCTATCTCACTAAACGAAAAGAAAAAGCACATACGGGTTGACCTCGTTACAAGTGGCGGGGGCTAGCCAAAGATGGTCAGTTGAACTAGGTTAGGACCCTTGATTTGGTTCAACTAAGTTCTTCCATGCGAAAATGTATGTGTATCCGTATCTTCTTTTTGTTTATACGTTTGGAGAAACCTGCTAAGCCCGCCTTTCTTATCTAGTGTGATTCAATCTTTCAGCTCAAACTTTCCTCTCGTCCGACGGAAAAGGTAGGAGTACGACTACCTTTTTCTTTTCTTGCCCGAGCCAAGGGATCATTCAGTTTCTACCAAAAAGTTCGTTATCTATTAGTTGTCGTAATCGAATGTATTTCTCATTTCATGTTAGATCCTCCAAGAGCTTCCTAGTCCGTAGTAGACGAAACCTTGGACTTCTATTGGACTTATAGCATTGTTTGGTGAGCTCGCCATTAAGGGTTGGCCTTACAGGAGATCGAGCAGCCTTTCTTTCCTTGCCTGGTATGCTTTCCCGCTTGTTGTGTAACTAGCCAACTAGTCAAACTGAGAGGGAGAGGGATCATGTCAATCAATTTTTATGTGCATTTTGTCCGTCCTGTACTTGCCTACTTAGCTTTCTTAGCCAACATCTTCGGTTTCCCCCGAACCAAGAGGTTCGCTTATCCATATCCAACAGTCACACTTTCAGCTCAAAGACTTAATTTTTTTCATAAAGTCGGTTCATAGATCAAGAAAGAATGAAGCTGCTTACAAGGACGGTTACGCGATACGTCTTTTCATACTCGCCTTTTCTTTAACCCTACTATCAACCGAGCCATTCTCGTTTGTTGCTTTAAGGGGTCTCCCCATTGTAGATTACTCGGATTGGTTCTCGCATCCCTGTGCCAAAAAGTATGGGCGAGTTTGGTTTGAGCGTTCATCGATTGGGTGGATCCATATGCTCCGGAGGGGTGAGACGAGGTGTAGCGCATCTGTTTTGGGTATGTTGTCCGCAAAAGATTTTAGGAAATGGGTACAAATTTTCTACATAGGTCATCTGTGGTCACAATCCTTTTAAGGAAGATGCTCCCAAATAATCGGTGAACAATAGCCTTTAAAAAAGTTTCAGAGAGCAAGAAGAGATAGAATAGAGAATAGAAGTGAGTCGTGCAAGGAAGAAGGAACTAGTAGGTTTAATTTGGGTTCGTTTGAACTAAAACACGAACCAAAAATTTTCAAACAAACCCAAATTTAAGACTCTCTAGCCCAAAGTCCATATGTGGTAAAAAAAAAAAAACCTTCGGTGGCCCAACCCTTATTCGCAGTCCACATCCAACCATTTCTTTTTCAACCTACACATTTGCTCCATGCCAAACTCACGTAACTAGTCAGAAGATGCGGCCCACAATTGAAAGGAAGACAAGTGTCACAATCGCACTCTTGCAGTAGTGAGACAATAATTATGTGACATTTGTTCTAATCCAGTGAACAAGTCAACCATGCAAAATTAAGACTGAACGAACAATAGCAGTGTATTCTTAAATAGAATTTAGAAGAAATATTTTAGAAAACGCGAGCGAGGAAATACGTTAAAAACAATTTCAAATAGAGCAATGTTATAAGCTAAAAGTGAATAAACAACAACTGGTCACGTTCTTCTACAGTACATTTTGGGACATTTTAGTTCTGATGGGTGTAGATATGATTTTGAGGACTAATCATACACACCGTAGGATTAATCTGGTTGACACTGTCCAGAAACATGACGTTCAACATCATCAAAGAGAAGACGACATCGGGCCTATTGAAGGTGTTGTCAAATATGTACGAAAATACGTCGGCTATGAACAAGGTGTATTTGATGCAGAGGTTGTTCAATCTACAAATGTCGATATGTTGCAAATCATATAAATTAGTTCAACATGATTGTAAGTCAATTGAGTTGGGTGGAAATTATGTTAAAAAATGAAATCAAAGCATTGATTTTTGTGTAATCTTTACTCGAGTCGTGGTATACTGTTGTTGCTGCAATCAACAGTTCACGAGGATCTAATAAATTGAAATTTAACGAAATTCAAGATGTCAGCGAAAGCCCAAACGAGAAATTGGAGATTCATCAGACAATGCTCTCATTGTTGATCGAAGGGGAAGAAGTAAATCAAAGAGCCCAAACAAACATGGGCGATCAAAATTAAGAAACCGTGAAAAATCTCCAAACAAACAAAACGAAAAGAGTTGAAATTGTGGAGAAAAATAACACTTTCGGACAGATTGTACAAAATTGAAGAAAAGAAACATCACAAATTTGAAGATACAATAATTCCATATGTTCAGCAGAAGATACTGAGAATACTTTAATCCTTAGCGTGAATAGCTCAATTGAATTTTGGATTTATATTCAGTTGCATCGTTTCATTCGTCTCCAAGTAAGAAATTTTTTCAAAACTTCAAATAAGGAAATGTTAGGAAGGTGTATATTGCCGACAACAAAGCGTTGAGATTGAAGGGAAGAGAGATGTCTACATATAAACTCTAACAGAAAATGAGTGAGTGGACATTATAGAATGTCATAAATATTTCAGATCTTAAGAAGAATCTGATCTCTATTGTTCAGTTGAATAGCACAGGTTATGCAGCCGAGTTTGGAAAGAGTTTGGGAAAGATTGTGAAGGGTGTCATGGTGGTAGCATGACCTAAAATATGGAACCCTATACACCAACTAGAGTGTATAAAAAAGGTTGTTGTTGCTAAGAGTGTTTCCAATTCAAGTAACAGCAACAACAACCAAGTTTTTACACCCTACAACAGTGTCAATAGACTTGCACATATGAGCATCAAAGAAATGAAGATGATGGGTGCAAATTTAGTTTTAGAAGGCCTAAAATCTATCGATATGGGTGTTTGTGAGAGCTGCGTTATGGAAAAATATAAACGAGTTAGTTTCACAAAAGCTGCTAGAGAATCAAACAAAGTGCGATTGGAAATGGTCCATACAGACGTTTGGGGACCATCTCTAGTTTCTTCATTTGTAGTACCAAAATTTCACGGATTAGATGTCTCGCACTCTGCAACGAAAACTCTCTGTTTTCCTAAGGCTAGTCATATATCTCATGACCACTCTTTTCCTCCTCACGATATCTAGACACTATAACGTTGATCCAGTATTGTCTTATATAGTTAACGTTCACTCTTTAACGTCCAAGGACATTTTATAACTACCACGAAAATCAAAACATACAATAAATTTATACAAGTTTTACAACATATCATATACTACAAAATAGGGTTAGACTGCTTACTTGGTCGCGGAGAGATGTGTCATTGAGCTGAGTCATAGAGATATACGACTCTTTATCCTAAGAAAAAATTTATATAATTTAAAATCCGGCTGCTCTGATACCAATCTGTCACAACCCAAATTTCAAAGGTTCAAAACTCAAATAGAAACTAAAATTGAAAGTGAAAACAAATAAAAATAAAAGTAAATTAATATAAAATAATGTTAGTAAAATTAAAATGAGATTGAGAAAACAACACCACATTAAGTATAAAATTAAATTAAATTATAAGACGGTGTTGTTCAAATTTATCCAAACAAAAAAAAAAGTGTTTGGGATAGAATTACAAAAAAAAAAAAAAAAAAAAAAAAAAAAAAAAAAAA